>NW_026613651.1:76395-81395 GCF_903798145.1 Danio aesculapii | reverse complement strand
AGTCATATTAGTGCTGAGCGAAGATTACGCATCATTAATCCCATCCAACATAAAACTAGGTTTATTAATATATATATATATATACACACAACATGTAGGGATGTAACTATCCACTGTGAGCCGGATGAAAGATGAATCAAATATGTGATGATTCAAACTGAAGAAATGTTGAACAAATCGTGTCGCATGTTTTAAACAGAGGAGGGCGCTGTGTTTACAGGCACAAACTCACTTTACCTGCACATCAGCGGCGAGCAAGAGGTCGAGCGGCAGAGTAAAATGACAGCAGTGGGGTGCGCCAAACAAACACAGACTGTGTGCAGATACTGCGCAAAGACGTTTACTTAAACTCACAGAAGAGCAAATATGATGCACATAAACCATCAGCACAGTGAAACACCACTGTCACAGACGTCTATAGGCAATAAACTATTAATAAGCCAAACTATGCAGAAGATTTGCAGCTCCACCTGCTCTGACAAGGGCTACTGAGATCACACGGTGCATCAGTGTTCTCACAGCGAAAGTGTGATGATGTTTATTAGACTGAAGAGAAAGCTGTGCAGACGCAGCTGTTAGTCTATTTTACCCTCTCCTTTTCAGTTATAATATTAGTTTTTATCATTTGCTTATTATGGTGGAGCAGTGGGTAGCGCTGTGGCCTCACAGCAACATCACTGATTCGAGTCCGGCTGGGTCAGTTGGTGTTTCTGTGTGGAGTTTGCATGTTCTCTCCGTGTTGGCGTCGGTGTCCTCCGGGTGCTCCGGTTTCCCCCGCAGTCCAAACACATGCACTGTAGGGGAATTCGGTAAGCTAAATTGTACGTAGTGTTAATGGGAGTGTATGGGTGTTTCCCAGTGTTGGGTTGCAGCTGAAAGTATCTGCTGTGTAAGGGACTAAGCCAAAAAGAATGAATGAATGAATGAATAAATTTGCTTATTATTATTATTATTATTTAAAAATATTCAAGATGATTTCTTCTTAAGTGTATCACACTGATACTAATTAATTATACAAGTAATATTAATTATTCACCTTCATAATCATGTTCAACTTCTGTGTCTATCCTATTATATAATTAGGTATTTTATAATCAGTATGTTATGCCAGTGGCCAGTCGCCTGGAGCGGAGGGGCCTATTCAATTCAGTTCAATTCAGTTCAATTCAATTCAATTCAATTCAATTCAATTCAATCAATCAATTCAATTCCCCTTTATTTATCTAGCTGCTTATACAATGTAGATTGTGTCAAAGCAGCTTCACATAAAAAGGTCACAGTAAATAGGAACAGTGTAATTCAGTTTGTAGTGTTTAAGTTCAGTTCAGTGAGCTCAGTTCAGTGTGGTTTAATAATCACTACTGAGAGTCCAAATATTGAAGAGCAAATCCAACCGATGCGCAGCTCTACAGATCCCTGAACATGCAAGCCAGTGGAGACAGCGGAGAGGGAAAAAAAACTTCACTAAGGCGGAAGTGAAGAATTAAAAAACCTTGAGAGAAACCAGGCTCAGTTGGGCACGACCATTTTAATTTCTCCGACTGGCCAAAACGTCTTGTGCAGAGCTGCAGTCTCAGTGGCGGAGGCTGGAAGCTGGCCTCAGCGAAGACTCGTCTGTCTCTGGAGCGTCACAGGAATCAGTCTCATGTTCTCCACTCCTCCATGACCATCACAGTAGCTGCTCAGGATACAGGCCTGGTCCAGGATTATGGAAACCTTGGGATCATCTCGTCGTTGGTCTTGGATCGAATCAGTGACTCTGCATAGTCTGAGGGCCTCGGGAAGAGTATCCCCAGGTGGAAATGGAGAATAAAGAAAATAATTAGCGTAGCTGATGTTCACAGTGTATATCAACAAGATGCAGAACCTGTGTGGAAGCCCGCTAAGTGGTGCACTAAGTGAATGCTTTACTGAACAGATAGGTCTTTAATCTAGTTTTGGATTTATTCTATTGACCACCTCTGTACACACTGCTCTCTGCTTTAGAAAAGGCTTTCCTCTCCACACCAGCCGTCTCAGTCCCCAGTCAAAGTACACTGTGAATGTGCGAAGACCCTAGTTTATGCCAGAACACAGAGATATGCTGATATTTCTTATTCAAAATGTCAAATCCCAGCACAGTTACAGTTTTAGTTTGTTTATTGAGTCTTCTTTAGTTTCTATTGCTCTTTTTGTTTGGAATTTGTGTTTAAAATAGTGATTTAATTATGGCAGAAAATATATTATTCAGCAAAAGATGTGCAGCATTTAGGAGAAAACTGAACGGGCTCTTCACCTTTAATTAGTGTCAAATAATTTTGTTCAAAAGTCATGACTAAATCATATCGTGAGATTAGCATCATGAATCAGGTGATTCGTTACATCCCTAATAACATGGTAATTAATTCAAAATGAGTAGTAATAAAATAACTATAGTATATGGGGCGGGCGACGCAGTGGCGCAGTAGGTTGTTGCTGTCGCCTCACAGCAGAAGGTCGCTGGTTCGAGCCTCAGCTGGGTCAGTTGGTGTTTCCTGTGTGGAGTTTGCATGTTCTCCCTGCGTTCGCGGGGTTTCCTCTGGATGCTCCGGTTTCCCCCATAGTCCAAACAATGTGGTACCGGTGAATTGGGTAGGCTAAATGTCGTAGTGTATGAGTGTGAATGAGTGTGTATGGGTGTGTTCCCAGAGATGGGTTGCGGCTGGAAGGGCATCCGCTGTGTAAAACGTGCTGGATAAGTTGGCGGTTCATTCCACTGTGGCGACCCCTGATTAATAAGGGACTAAGCTGAAAGTAAATGAATGAATGAATAATGGGGGTGGCTCAGTGGGTAGCACGATTGACTCACAGCAAGAAGGTCACTGGTTCGAGTCTTGGCTGGGTCAGTTGGTGTTTCTGTGTGGAGTTGGCATGTTCTCCCCGTGTTAGTGTGGGTTTCCTCCGGGTGGCTCCGGTTTCCCCCACAGTCCCAAACACATGCGCTATAGGGGAATTAGGTGGGCTAAATTGTCCATAGTGTATGTGTGTGAATGAGTGTATGTGGGTGTTTCCCAGTACTGGGTTGCAGCTGGAAGAGCATCTTCTGTGTAAAACAAATGCTGGAATAGTTGGCGGTTCATTCCGCTGTGGCGACCCCTGATTAATAAAGTATAATGTGTCAGAAATCTCTCCATCTCTCTCTTTCCCGCAGACACTCGCTCTGGAAACTGCTATCTGGACGTCCAATACCGTGGCGATTTCTCTGAGAGTCTGAGCTGCTCCAATGAGATTGGAGTGGGCGTGTCCAAAGCCTCCTGCTGCTGTTCTAGGGGTGTGGCCTGGGGCCATCCCTGTGAGGCCTGTCCATCACTCAACTCCAGTGAGACACACACATAGTCAAACACACACAGAGCCACGCACATAATTGTATTATATTATTAAACATACACATTCTCAACACACACTCGTGTACGATTGTGTTTCTGTCTTTAACGTGTGTGTTGTTTCTCTCTCAGCTGAGTACAAGATTCTGTGTCCTGGAGGAGAAGGATTCAGACCCAACCCCATCACTGTCATACTGGAAGGTAAATCAGCACACACACACGCAAACACACAGACAAATATACACGTATACACACACACACACATTCGCACAGACAAATACACATGCACACACACACACATACTGTACACACACATAGACACACAGACATGCATATGTGTACACACACAAGCAGACATACATATTCAGACACACACACACATGCACACTTACAGACACGCCCTTCCATGCACAATTACATACACAGACATACATTTACATGCGCGCGCACGCACACACACACACGGACACAAACATATTCACACATACACAAACACCCGACTCAAATACACACACCAACACCCACACACTGCACGCACACTCAACAAACACATACTCAAACACACACACACACATATACTCAAACACACACAACCACACACACACACAAACACACACTGACATGCACACACACTGACACATATAGACACACACATGCACAGACACAGAGTGTTGCATGTTGACCAGTGTGTCTTCTTTGTGTGTGTGCGTGTGTGTGTGTGTGTGTGTGTGTGTGTGCCTGTGTGTGTGCGTGTGTGTGTGTGTCAGATATAAACGAGTGTCAGGAGCTGCCGGGTCTGTGTCAGGGTGGCGACTGCATCAACACCTTCGGTAGTTTTCACTGTGAGTGTCCCAGAGGGTTTGCACTCAAAGAGGACACCAGGATCTGTGAAGGTCAGTCTCACACACACACACACACACACACACACACTTAAGACAGATTTCTTAACCCTAACACTGCTTTACAGAGAAACTTTAGCATCATTATAAGAATATAAACGCTGATATGAAGGGCTGAACTCTCAGAAAATCAATCTTCACACTGGACTGCAGGACATTTCAGAATAACATTGGGAAACTGGGAAAATATGCAGTATTATTGTTGAGTAAGGGTGTACTCACACTATGTACAGTTGCCTTAAACTGGGCCAAAGCATGCTTGTCCCCCCTCCCGTCTCCCCTAACGGCCCGCGCTCACATCACATTCGGGCCTGGGCACGCTTACGTCATGGATGATGCGCTGGTCAGAAGCGCTCGCGCTCAGCACAGTGGAGATTTCTTCAACTATATCGGCGTTTAAGTCATTTGATATGCAGCGATACGCAGTCAGATAAAAAAAAGCTAAAAAAAATTTAATTATGTGAAGATGCAAATATTTAGACTTTCAACTTCATTTGCAAGTTGCATGATACTGGGAAAATATGCAATGTTGTATTTAAATATTTCAGTATCAATATATGTTGCATGGAAGAATTCTATTTGTTTGCTATTTTTTTTAATAAATAGTTTATTTATGTAATATTCCTTCTAAAATAGACAGGTTATCTAATTTAATTAAACTGAATTCAAGCTAAAAAAAAAAATACTTGAAAATTCTTTTGAAAAAAGTTGCATGACACTGGGAATATTGATATTTCTTGTTGGAAATGCCTTAACTGTG
>NW_026613651.1:61395-71395 GCF_903798145.1 Danio aesculapii | reverse complement strand
CTGTGGTTTTTATTCATGTCTAACTGACCGTCTGTAGTTTTTATTCATATCTAACTGACCGTCTGTAGTTTTTATTCATATCTAACTGACCGTCTGTAGTTTTTTATTCATATCTAACTGACCGTCTGTAGTTTTTATTCATGTCTAACTGACCGTCTGTGGTTTTATTCATATCTAACTGACCATCTGTAGTTTTTATTCATATCTAACTGACCGTCTGTAGTGTTTTTTCATATCTAACTGACCGTCTGTAGTTCTTGTTCATATCTAACTGACCGTCTGTAGTTTTATTCATGTCTAACTGACCGTCTATGGTTTTTATTCATATCTAACTGACCGTCTGTGGTTTTTATTCATATCTAACTGACCGTCTGTAGTTTTTGTTCATATCTAACTGACCGTTTGTAGTTTTTATTCATATCTAACTGACCGTCTGTAGTTTTTATTCATATCTAACTGACCGTCTGTAGTGTTTTTTCATATCTAACTGACCGTCTGTAGTTCTTGTTCATATCTAACTGACCGTCTGTAGTTTTATTCATGTCTAACTGACCGTCTATGGTTTTTATTCATATCTAACTGACCGTCTGTGGTTTTTATTCATATCTAACTGACCGTCTGCAGTTTTTGTTCATATCTAACTGACTGTCTGTAGTTTTTGTTTATGTCTAACTGACCGTCTGTGGTTTTTATTCATATCTAACTGACCGTCTGTAGTTTTTGTTCATATCTAACTGACCGTCTGTAGGTTTTATTCATATTTTACTGACCGTCTGTAGTGTTTATTCATATCTAACTGACCGTCTGTAGTTTTTGTTCATAACTAACTGACCATATGTAGTTTTTATTCATATCTAACTGACCGTCTGTAGTTTTTATTTATAACTAACTGACCGTCTGTAGTTTTTATTCATATCTAACTGACCGTCTGTAGTTTTTGTTTATAACTCACTGACCGTCTGTAGTTTTTATTCATATTTAACTGACCGTCTGTAGTTTTTATTAATATTTTACTGACCGTCTGTAGTTTTGTGTTCATGGTAAACTGACTGTCTGTGGTGTTTGTTTACTGACCATTTGTGATTTTTGTTTATATTTTTGTTTTTGTGTGTATGATAAACCGACTGTCTGTGGTTATTGCTAACTGCAACCGCCTGTGTCTGTTTTTTTTCTTTTTTTTTGGTAACTGATGGCCCGACCGTCTAGGTTTTTTGTGCTCATAATAAACGGACTGTCTATGATTTATTGTGTGTGTGTGTGTGTGTGCGTGTGTGTGTGTGTGTGTGTGTGTTTTTGCTGTCTATCTGTGATTTCTTTGTTCAGGACTAAATGACCTTCGGTAGTTTTTTTGCGTTTATGGCTAACTGACATGTATGATATCTTTTATGTGCGTGTTTGTGTTCATGGGTGACTGACCGTCTGTGGTTTCTGTGTTCAGATGTGGACGAGTGCGAGCGTCAGCCGTGTGGAAATGGAACCTGTAAGAACACTGTGGGCTCCTACAACTGCCTGTGTTACCCAGGATTCCAGCTGTCACACAACAACGACTGCATTGGTACACACACACACACACACACACACACACACACATACATATTCATATATAAACACTCACACATACACACATTACAGCAACGTGAATGTTTATGAATGAGCGAAGGATTTTTATAAATTCTCCAGGTGTGTTTGTGTTGTTTTAGCTGTGTTCTTGTGTGTGTTGTTTAGACACAGATGAGTGTGTGTCGCTCAGGGGTTTGTGCCGGAACGGAAACTGCATCAACACACTGGGTTCATTTGTGTGTGTATGTCTGGACGGATATAAACTCTCCCCTGACGGACGCACGTGTGTGGGTGAGTCCTGGCGCTTCTGACCATTGTGTGTGTGTGTAAGTGAGTGTGTGTGTGCTTGTGTGAGCATACATGTGTGCGTGTGTGTGCATACATGTGTTTGTGTGTATGTGTCTTTGTGTGTGTGAGAGTGTGTGTGTGTGCGCATGCATGTTTGTGTGTATGTTTATGTGTGCATGCTTGTGTGTGTGAATATGTACATACAAATGCATACATGTACGTGTGTGTGTGCGTGCATGTGTTTGTGTTTGTATGTGTATTTGTGTATGTGAGAGTGTGTGTGTGTGGATGCATGCATGCATGCATGCATGTTTGCGTGTGCTTGATTGTGTGTGTGTGCATGTCCGTGTGTGAAAGTATATACGTGTGCGTCTGTGTGTATGTGTGTGCGTGTGTATGCATGTGCATGTATATACTTGTGGATGCATGTGCTTGGTTGTATGAGTGTGCACACATAAATGCATGTATTTGTGAGAGTGTGTATGTGTGTGTGTGCGCATGCATGTTTGTGTGTGTGTGTGTGTGTGTGTGTTTTGGTGTCACATGCTTCTGTGTTCCTGTGCTCAGACATCAACGAGTGTTTGCTGAGCCCTGGCACCTGCGGTCCCGGGACGTGTCAGAATCTGGACGGCTCCTACAGGTGCATCTGTCCTCCGGGGTATTACCTGCAGGACGACCGCTGTGAAGGTCAGTGTGCACTGCGCCCTCAGTAGTGCAGGTGCTCGCCATGCTGAAACAAACCTGTGTGTGTGTGTGTGTGTGTGTGTGCGCAGACATCGACGAGTGCTCTCAGTCTCCAGAGATCTGCATCTTCGGGAAGTGTGTGAACACGGCGGGCAGCTTCAGGTGTGAGTGTCCTGAGGGTTTCCAGCTGTCCTCATCCGGAAAGAGATGTGTGGGTGAGTGAGCGAGCGTTTGGAGAAACCACAATGGGTTATTTGTGCACATCTGTCTCTATTATGGGTTATTATGATTAAAACTCAAGGTTAACTTCACTGCTGGACATGTCTGTGACTGTATTGGGGACACTTGTGTGCACATTTTAGATTTATTGGTATTTTTATGTATTTAGGGCATTGATGAATCATTTAATGCGAAAGAATCATTTGGGGGAAGTCATTTGAGAAAGAATCAAATAAATTTAGTTTGATGAGTTTGATGAATCATATGGAGAAGAATCGTTTTAAAAACAATCATTTTGATGAATCAGTTGGGGAATAATCATTATTGAAACAACCAGTTTGATGAATCATTTGGAAAATAATCATTTTGGAAACAATAAGTTTGATGAATCATTTGGGAAAGAATCATTTTCGAAACAACCAGTTTGATGAATCGTTTGAAAAAAATCATTTTAAAAACAATCAGTTTGATGAATCATTTGGGGGAAGAATCATTTTGGAAACAATCAGTGAATTGAATCATTTGGAAAAGAATCATTTTGGAAAATAATTTTGGAAACAGTTTGATGATGAATCATTTAGGAGAGATTTTATTAATTTTCAGAGAGTCATTTTGGCAATGAGAAGAAGCAATTTGAGAGAATCATTTGAGAAAGCCATGTCTAAATCAGTTATTAGAATTTTTTAGAAAGAATCATTTCCCTTTGGACAGAATCATTTTGGAAAATTCATTTGAAACATTAAAATAGGAAACAGTCATTATCATTTGGGAAGTGCAATTTTTGAATGAATCTTTTGAGAAATAATCTTTTGCCAATTAATCAAGTAAGAAAGAAAAAAATTGGGAATGAATCATTTGAGAGATTAATTTTACTAAATTAATTGAGAAGTTAATTCTGAAAAGAATCATTTGAGAAAAATGATGTGTGATGTTCTGTTATTAGAATCATTTAAGAAGGAGTCATTTCATTTTGTAAGGAATCATTTTGGAAAATTAATTTGAAACGTTAATGTAGGAACTGGGAAGATGCTTTTGGGAATGAATCATTTCAGAGAATCATTTGGAAATGAATAGTTTGAGAAAGAATCATCTGCAGTTCATGATTCTCCTAAAGTGTGTGTTTGTGTAATGTTGTGTAGAGAATGAGCAGGTGTGTTTCCTTCGCAGATATCCGGGTCAATTACTGTTACACAAAGTTCGAGAACGGCCGCTGTCTGGCCCCGAAGCCCCTCAACACCACCAAGAGTGTCTGCTGCTGCAGCGGGATGCCGGGTCAGGGATGGGGTGACCCCTGCGAGATCTGCCCCTCCATGGAGGACGGTGAGCGCGCGCACACACACACACATTATTCTCACATGAGCACACACCACACATCATCAAACACACATGCATTCATATGTGCAAACACGCATGCGCACACACACACACACACACACACACACACATGCATGCATACATGCAGACACTATCACACAAACAAACTGACAAATGCACAATGACACACACACACATATGTACACTTACACGCGATCACACATACATGATTTGATGCCAGTGACAGTTAATGTATGACTATGTGTGTGTGTGTGTGTGTGTGTGTGTGTGTGTGTGTGTGTGTGTGTGTGTGTGTGTGTGTGTGTGTGTTTTAGCTGCCTATAAAGTTCTGTGTCCAGCTCCTGGTAAAAGCCACAGTACAGACGACACCGCTGTGGGTGAGTATCACTGATTCACCAAGTCACTGATTCGCTGAATCTCTGAATCAACGAATCACTGAGTACATGAAGCACTGAGTAATTAAATCACCGTATCACCAAATCACTGAGTCACTGAATCACTTAATCACCAAATCATCAGTCATTGAATTACTGAGTAAACGAATCACTGAGTAACTGAATCACCAAATCATTAAATCATTGAATCACTGAGTAAATGAAGCACTGAGTAATTGAATCACAGAATCTCCAAATCTCTGAGTCACAGAATCACCAAATCATCAGTCATTAAATTACTGAGTAAACGAATAACTGAGTAACTGAATCACCAAATCATTGAGTCATTGAATCACTTAATCACCAAATCATCAGTCATTGAATTACTGAGTAAACGAATCACTGAGTAACTGAATCACCAAATCATTAAATCATTGAATCACTGAGTAAATGAAGCACTAAGTAATTGAATCACAGAATCTCCAAATCACTGAGTCACTAAATCACCTAATCACCAAATCATCAGTCACTGAATTACTGAGTAAACGAATAACTGAGTAACTGAATCATCAAATCATTTAATTACTGAGTAAATGAAGCACTAAGTAATTGAATCACAGAATCTCCAAATCACCGAGTCACTGAATCACCTAATCACCAAATCATCAGTCACTGAATTACTGAGTAAACAAATCACTGAGTAACTGAATCACCAAATCATTGAGTCATTGAATCACTGAGTAAATGAAGCACTGAGTAATTGAGTCACAGAATCACCAAATCACTGAGTCACTGAATCACCAAATCATCAGTCATTGAATTACTGAGTAAACAAATCACTGAGTAACTGAATCATCAAATCATTGAATTACTGAGTAAATGAAGCACTGAGTAATTGAATCACAGAATCTCCATATCACTGAGTCACTGAATCACCAAATCATCAGTCATTGAATCACTGAGTAAATGAATCAAAGAATTGCTGAATCACAGAGTCATTGAATCGCTGTGTAAATTAATCAATGAATCAATGAATCACAGAGTCATCGAATCACTGAGTCAGTGAATGTGTTTGTGAGCACACACTCGTGTTCTTATGTTCCAGACGTGGACGAGTGTGTGCAGAACCCCGGCATCTGCAGGAACGGTCACTGCATCAACACTGACGGGACGTTCCGCTGCGAGTGTCCGTTCGGTTACCGACTCGACTTCACCGGCATCAACTGCGAAGGTCAGAGGTTAAACGTATGCAGACGGGACACAGTCACACAACACACATTCATTACAGGAATGAACAACTCTTCCTGCAACTGTAAAATACACCACAATAAAACACTGATCATAGTGACGTGCTCCTGATGTTCTCTGTGCTCTTCAGACACCAACGAGTGTGAGCTGGGGAACCCGTGTGGAAACGGCACCTGCACTAACGTGGAGGGAGCCTTCGAGTGCAGCTGTGATGAAGGGTTCGAGCCCGGACCCATGATGACCTGCGAAGGTCTGTTTCAGGCTGTGTGTGTGTGTGTGTGTGTGTGTGTGTGCGTGTGTGTGTGTGTGTGTGTGTGTGTGTGTGTGTGTGTGTGTGTGTGTGCGTGCGTGCTTGTGTACGTGCTTATGCTTATGTGTGTTAACAGTGCCAGTTTAGTGCCTTTGTGTGTGTGCCCTTATGTTTGTATTTGTTTGTTTTTGTTTGTGTGTGCACTTTGTGTGTGTGTGATTGGGTTTGCGCTTATGTATTGGCATTTTTGTGTGTGTGTGTGTGTGTGTGTGCACTAGTGCATTTGTGTGTGTGCCCTTATGTTTGTGTTTATGTGTGTGCACTTTGTGTGTGTGATTATGTGTTTGCGCTTATGTATTGGCATTTGTGTGTGTGTGTGTGTGTGTGTGTGTGTGTGTGTGTGTGTGTGTGTGCACGCACTTATGTTTGTGTGTGTGCACTAGTGCATTTGTGTGTGTGCCCTTATGTTTGTGTTTATGTGTGTGCGCTTTGCATGTGTGATTATGTGTTTGTGCTTATGTATTGGCATTTGTGTGTGTGTGCACTTATGTTTGTGTGTGTGTGTGCACTAGTGTGTTTGTGTGTTCACTTATGTTTGTGTGTGTATTTGTGTGTGTGCCCTTATGTTTGTGTTTATGTGTGTGCGCTTTGCATGTGTGATTATGTGTTTGTGCTTATGTATTGGCATTTGTGTGTGTGTGCACTTATGTTTGTGTGTGTGTGTGCACTAGTGTGTTTGTGTGTTCACTTATGTTTGTGTGTGCATTTGTGTGTGTGCCCTTATGTATGTGTTTACATGTGTACACTTTGTGTGTGTGATTATGTGTTTGCGCTTATGTATTGGTGTGTGTGTGTGTGTGTGCACTTATGTTTGTGTGTGTGCACTTATGTTTGTGTGTGTGCACTAGTGTGTTTTTGTGTGTGCACTTATGTGTGTGGTTTTGATAGTGTGTACGTGTGTGTGTTTGTGTGAGCGCTTATGTGTGTGTGCATTTTTGTGTGTGTGTGTGTGTCTGCTTATGTTTGTGTATGCACTTATGTTTGTGTTTGTGTGTATGTGCACTTCTGTGTGCATGCTTATGTTTGTGTGTGCATTTGTGTGTGCCTTTATGTGTGTGTTTTTGTTTACGTGTGTGCACTTTGTGTGTGTGATCATGTGTTTGCGCTTATGTATTGGTATTTGTGTGTGTGTGTGTGTGTGTGTGTGTGCACTTATGTTTGTGTGTGTGCCCTTATGTTTGTGTTTATGTGTGTGCACTTTGTGTGTGTGATTATGTGTTTGCGCTTATGTATTGGTGTGTGTGTGTGTGTATGTGTGATTATGTGTGCACTTATGTTTGTGTGTGTGCACTAGTGTGTTTTTGTGTGTGCACTTATGTGTGTGGTTTTGATAGTGTTTACGTGTGTGTGTTTGTGTGAGCACTTATGTGTGTGTGCAGTTTTGTGTGTGTATGTGTGTGTGTGTGTGTCTGCTTATGTTTGTGTATGCACTTATGTTTGTGTTTATGTGTATGTGCACTTCTGTGTGCATGCTTATGTTTGTGTGTGCGTTTGTGTGTGCCTTTATGTGTGTGTTTTTGTTTACGTGTGTGCACTTTGTGTGAATGATCATGTGTTTGCGCTTATGTATTGGTATTTGTGTGTGTGTGTGTGTGTGTGTGTGTGTGTGTGCACTTATGTTTGTGTGTGTGCACTAGTGCATTTGTGTGTGTGCCCTTATGTTTGTGTTTATGTGTGTGCGCTTTGCGTGTGTGATTATGTGTTTGCGCTTATGTCTGGGCATTTGTGTGTGTGTGCACTTATGTTTGTGTGTGTGCTTGTGTGTGTACTAGTGTGTTTGTGTGTGTGTGTACTTATGTCTGTGTTTTTGTGTGTGTTTATGTGTTTGCGCTTTGTGTGTGTGTTTATGTGTTTGCGCTTTGTGTGTGTGATTATGTGTTTGCGCTTATGTCTGGGCATTTGTGTGTGTGTGTGTGTGTGTGTGCGCGCACTTATGTGTGTGGTTTTGATAGTGTTTACGTGTGTGTGTTTGTGTGAGCGCTTATGTGTGTGTGCATTTTTGTGTGTGTGTGTGTGTGTGTCTGCTTATGTTTGTGTATGCACTTATGTTTGTGTGTATGTGCACTTCTGCGTGCATGCTTATGTTTGTCTGTGTGGTTTTGTGTGTGTTTATGTGTGTGCGCTTTTTGTGTTTATGTGTGTGATTTTGTGTTTGCGCTTGTGTGTGTGTGTGTGTGCGCTTATGTTAATGTATGTGCTTATGTTTGTGTCTTTGCGCACACTTGTGTGTGTGCTTTTATGTATGGGTTTGAGTGTGTGTGTGTGTGTGTGTGTGTGTGTGTGTGTGTGTGTGTGTGTGTGTGTGTGTGTGTGTTGTGTGTGCGTGTGTGTGTGTGTGTGTGTGTGTGTGTGTGTGCGCGCTTCTGTCTTCATTGATCATGGAATCACAGTGTTTCAGCATTTGAACTGTATTATTAATCAACTGAACGCAGCCTCAGAGAGCTGAAAATCTTTTACTCAAACACAACACACACTATAGTGGCAGATGATGTGTGCGCCAGTGCTTGATGGTAATGTACAGTGTGTTTCCAGATGTAAACGAGTGCTCCCAGAATCCTCTGCTGTGTGCGTTCCGCTGTGTGAATACGCTGGGCTCGTATGAGTGCAGATGTCCAGCAGGATACGTGCTGAGGGACGACCGGAGGATGTGCAAAGGTCAGACAAACCTTCATCAAATTCTTCATCTGTTCTGCTGCATCTGCATTTCTGGCTCAAGAGCACATGTGGGCGGAGCTTGATTTTCAGCATAGGGAGCTGATCGAGGTTTGCTGTTGGTGGATCTCATGTGAGTGACAGGTTGACCCCGCCCTCCTGCCTGAAAACACCAATCAGAGAACAGAGAACAACACTTAAAAAGCTTTTCTTACTGAGAGATTTAAGCCCTGCTCACAGTGACTACGTTTACATGGACATCAGTAATGGAATTATTTACCTTAATCTAATGAAGACAATAATAAGATGAAGGTGTTTACATGAGCTGCTTTCTGAATGTTCCTTTCATGATCCAGTTTTACATGTTATAACACATAATTCCATTGACATCTCCACACTATCCACATTTCCTCCAGAGTTTCATGTAGTTTCGGGTGTTCATTATTAATTTGTGGACTTTAACTGCAGTTTGGCTCTTTCACTTTCATTCGGGAACATTTCCTGCATGCCCCCCTGACAAACGAGATGTTGGATGCGAGTGTGAACTGCTGGAGGAGTGTAGTTTTAATGGAGTTTCATACCGCATGCTGAATGGGAGAAAAAACCTCAGCATTTGGTGATACAGGTGTCTGTGGGCTTCACAGTAGGTGCAGATAATAGTGTCAGACAGCAGTGTGTGTTTAGACCAGAGGTGTCCAAACTTTTTGAGCCGAGGGCCAGATGCAAAGAAAAAAAATGTTGTCCCGAGCCAAATTGTACACACATCACACAGACACGCATATATATATATATATATATATATATATATATATATAAAGATATATATATAAGTATTTAAAGCCTTTTATGTTAGGGTTGCATCTAATAGCCTTAGCTAGAGGTTCGATCGCGAGGGCAAAGAGAGCTGGGCTGATGGGGCAACCTTGTCTACATCCTCTATACAAAGGTATTGAAGAAGAAATAATTCCATTTGTAATAATTTGAGTTTTTGGGGATTTATAAAGTGATTGAATTAGCTCTATGTATACAGTTCCAAATCTACATTTTTTTTAGAACTTCAAATAAGTATGACCACTCAACTCGGTCTTTTTGGCATCGAGAGAAACAGCTATCCCTGGTATATGCTTTTCTTTAGCAGTGTGAATAATGTTAAAGATTCTCCTCAGATTCTTTGCATCTAATCTCCCAATTACAAAAGAGGTTTGATCTGGATTAATCAATTGAGGATGTCGAGTTTCTAATCTTTAAGCTACCATTTTAGTGACTGCTTTATAATCTACATTGAGGAGTGAAATTGGCCTGTAGGATGCACTGTTCTTTGGATCTGTGG
>NW_026613651.1:37500-50895 GCF_903798145.1 Danio aesculapii | reverse complement strand
AGTTTTGTTTACGTCTAACTGACCGTCTGTGGTTTTTATTCGTATCTAACTAACCGTCTGTAGTTTTTGTTCATATCTAACTGACCGTCTGTAGTTTTTGTTCATATCTAACTGACCGTCTGTAGTTTTTATTCATGTCTAACTGACCGTCTGTGGTTTTATTCATATCTGACCGTCTGTGGTTTTTATTCATATCTAACTGACCGTCTGTAGTTTTTGTTCATATCTAACTGACCGTCTGTAGTTTTTATTCATATCTAACTGACCGTCTGTAGTTTTTATTCATATCTAACTGACCGTCTGTAGTTTTTATTCATATCTAACTGACCGTCTGTAGTTTTTATTCATATCTAACTGACCGTCTGTAGTTTTTATTCATATCTAACTGACAGTCTGTAGTGTTTTTTCATATCTAACTGACCGTCTGTAGTTCTTGTTCATATCTAACTGACCGTCTGTAGTTTTATTCATATCTAACTGACCGTCTGTGGTTTTTATTCATATCTAACTGACCGTCTGTAGTTTTATTCATATCTAACTGACAGTCTGTAGTGTTTTTTCATATCTAACTGACCGTCTGTAGTTCTTGTTCATATCTAACTGACCGTCTGTAATTTTATTCATATCTAACTGACCGTCTGTGGTTTTTATTCATATCTAACTGACCGTCTGTAGTTTGTGTTCATATTTAACTGACCGTCTGTAGTTTTTATTAATATTTTACTGACCGTCTGTAGTTTTGTGTTCATTGTAAACTGACTGTCTGTGGTGTTTGTTTACTGACCATTTGTGATTTTTGTTTATATTTTTGTTTTTGTGTGTATGATAAACCGACTGTCTGTGGTTTTTGCTAACTGCAACCGCCTGTGTCTGTTTTTTTCTTTTTTTTTTGGTAACCGATGGCCCGACCGTCTAGGTTTTTTGTGCTCATAATAAACGGACCGTCTATGATTGTGTGTGTGTGTGTGTGTGTGTGTGTGTGCGTGTGTGTGTGTGTGCGTGTGTGTGTGTGTGTGTGTGTGTGTTTTTGCTGTCTATCTGTGATTTCTTTGTTTAGGACTAAATGACCTTCGGTAGTTTTTTTGCGTTTATGGCTAACTGACATGTATGATATCTTTTATGTGCGTGTTTGTGTTCATGGGTGACTGACCGTCTGTGGTTTCTGTGTTCAGATGTGGACGAGTGCGAGCGTCAGCCGTGTGGAAATGGAACCTGTAAGAACACTGTGGGCTCCTACAACTGCCTGTGTTACCCAGGATTCCAGCTGTCACACAACAACGACTGCATTGGTACACACACACACACACACACACACACACACACACACACACACACACACACATACATATTCATATATAAACACTCACACATACACACATTACAGCAACGTGAATGTTTATGAATGAGCGAAGGATTTTTATAAATTCTCCAGGTGTGTTTGTGTTGTTTTAGCTGTGTTCTTGTGTGTGTTGTTTAGACACAGATGAGTGTGTGTCGCTCAGGGGTTTGTGCCGGAACGGAAACTGCATCAACACACTGGGTTCATTTGTGTGTGTATGTCTGGACGGATATAAACTCTCCCCTGACGGACGCACGTGTGTGGGTGAGTCCTGGCGCTTCTGACCATTGTGTGTGTGTGTAAGTGAGTGTGTGTGTGCTTGTGTGAGCATACATGTGTGCGTGTGTGTGTGCATACATGTGTTTGTGTGTATGTGTCTTTGTGTGTGTGAGAGTGTGTGTGTGTGCATGCATGTTTGTGTGTATGTTTATGTGTGCATGCATGTGTGTGTGAATATGTACATACATATGCATACATGTACGTGTGTGTGTGCGTGCATGTGCGTGTGTGTGTACGTGTCTGTGTGCATGCATGTGTTTGTGTTTGTATGTGTATTTGTGTATGTGAGAGTGTGTGTGTGTGTGTGTGTGTGTGTGTGTGTGTGTGTGTGTGTGTGTGTGTGTGTGTGTGTGTGTGTGTGTGTGTGTGTGTGTGTGTGGATGTGCATGCATGTTTGCGTGTGCTTGATTGTGTGTGCGTGCATGTCCGTGTGTGAAAGTATATACATGTGCGTCTGTGTGTATGTGTGTGCGTGTGTATGCATGTGCATGTATATACTTGTGGATGCATGTGCTTGGTTGTATGAGTGTGCACACATAAATGCATGTGTTTGTGAGAGTGTGTATGTGTGTGTGTGCGCATGCATGTTTGTGTGTGTGTGTGTGTGTGTTGGTGTCACATGCTTCTGTGTTCCTGTGCTCAGACATCAACGAGTGTTTGCTGAGCCCTGGCACCTGCGGTCCCGGGACGTGTCAGAATCTGGACGGCTCCTACAGGTGCATCTGTCCTCCGGGGTATTACCTGCAGGACGACCGCTGTGAAGGTCAGTGTGCACTGCACCCTCAGTAGTGCAGGTGCTCGCCATGCTGAAACAAACCTGTGTCTATGTGTGTGTGTGTGTGTGTGTGTGTGTGTGTGTGTGTGTGTGTGTGTGTGTGTGTGTGTGTGCAGACATCGACGAGTGCTCTCAGTCTCCAGAGATCTGCATCTTCGGGAAGTGTGTGAACACGGCGGGCAGCTTCAGGTGTGAGTGTCCTGAGGGTTTCCAGCTGTCCTCATCCGGAAAGAGATGTGTGGGTGAGTGAGCGAGCGTTTGGAGAAACCACAATGGGTTATTTGTGCACATCTGTCTCTATTATGGGTTATTATGATTAAAACTCAAGGTTAACTTCACTGCTGGACATGTCTGTGACTGTATTGAGGACACTTGTGTGCTCATTTTAGATTCATTGGTATTTTTATGTATTTAGGGCATTGATGAATCATTTTATGCAAAAGAATCGTTTGGGGGAAGTCATTTGAGAAAGATTCAAATAAATTTGAATCATTTTGGAAACAATCAGTTTGATGAATCATATGGAGGAGAACCGTTTTAAAAACAATCAGTTTGATGAATCAGTTGGGGAAGAATCATTATCGAAACAACCAGTTTGATGAATTGTTTGGAAAATAATCATTTTAAAAACGGTCAGTTTGATGAATCATTTGGAAAAGAATCATTTTGGAAACAATAAGTTTGATGAATCATTTGGGGAAGAATTATTTTCGAAACAATCAGTTTGATGAATCGTTTGAAAAAGAATCATTTTGGAAACAATGTAGTTGGAAGCAATCAGTTTGATGAATCATTTGGGGAAGAATCATTTTGGAAACAATCAGTGAATTGAATCATTTGGAAAAGAATCATTTTGAAAATAATTTTGGAAACAGTTTGATGATGAATCATTTAGGAGAGATTTTATTAATTTTCAGAGAGTCATTTTGGCAATGAGAAGAAGCAATATGAGAGAATCATTTGAGAAAAATCATGTTTGAATCAGTTATTAGAATTTTTGAGAAAGAATCATTTCCCTTTGGACAGAATCATTTTGGAAAATTCATTTGAAACATTAAAATAGGAAACAGTCATTATCATTTGGGAAGTGTAATTTTTGAATGAATCTTTTGAGAAAGAATCTTTTGCCAATTAATCAAGTAAGAAAGAAAAATTTGGGAATGAATCATTTGAGAGATTAATTTTGCTAAATTCATTGAGAAGTTCATTCTGAAAAGAATCATTTGAGAAAAATGATGTGTGATGTTTAATTATTAGAATCATTTAAGAAGGAGTCATTTCATTTTGTCAGGAATCATTTTGGAAAATTCATTTGAAACGTTATTGTAGGAACTGGGAAGATGCTTTTGGGAATGAATCATTTCAGAGAATCATTTGTAAATGAATAGTTTGAGAAAGAATCATCTGCAGTTCATGATTCTCCTGAAGTGTGTGTTTGTGTAATGTTGTGTAGAGAATGAGCAGATGTGTTTCCTTCGCAGATATCCGGGTCAATTACTGTTACACAAAGTTCGAGAACGGCCGCTGTCTGGCCCCGAAGCCCCTCAACACCACCAAGAGTGTGTGTTGCTGCAGCGGGATGCCGGGTCAGGGATGGGGTGACCCCTGCGAGATCTGCCCCTCCATGGAGGACGGTGAGCACGCGCACACACACACACACACACACATTACTCTCACATGAGCACACACCACACATACATTAACAAACACACATGCATTCATAGGTGCAAACTCGTATGCACACACACACACACACACGCACACACACATACACACACGCATGCATACATGCAGACACTATCACACAAACAAACTGACAAATGCACAATGACACACACACACATATGTACACTTACACGCGATCACACATACATGATACGATGCCAGTGACAGTTAATGTATGACTATGTGTGTGTGTGTGTGTGTGTGTGTGTGTGTGTGTGTGTGTGTGTGTGTTTTAGCGGCCTATAAAGTTCTGTGTCCAGCTCCTGGTAAAAGCCACAGTACAGACGACACCGCTGTGGGTGAGTATCACTGAATCACTGAGTCACTGAATCACTGAGTAAATAAAGCACTGAGTAATTGAATCACCAAATCACTGAGTCATTGAATCACTCAGTAAATGAATCAAAGAATTGCTGAATCACAGAGTCATTGAATCACTGCGTAAACTAATCAATGAATCACCAAATCAACGAGTAATTTAATTAATGAGTAACTGAATCACTGAATCCCCAAATTACTGAGTAATCGAATCACTGGGTAATTGAATCACCAAATTACTGAGTCATTGAATCACTCAGTAAATGAATCAAAGAATTGCTGAATCACAGAGTCATTGAATCACTGCGTAAACTAATCAAGGAATTATCAAATCAACGGGTCATTTAATCACTGAGAAACTGAATCACTAAATCCCCAAATTACTGAGTAATCAAATCACTGAGTAATTGAATCACCAAGTCACTAAGTCATTGAATCACTCAGTAAATGAATCAAATGATTGCTGAAACACAGAATCATTGAATCACTGCGTAAACTAATCAACGAATCACCAAATCACAGAGTCATTGAATCACTGAGTAACTGAATAACTGAATCCCCAAATTACTAAGCAATCGAATCACTGAGTAAATCAATCAACGAATCACAAAATCACAGAGTCATCGAATCACTGAATCACTGAATTACTAAGCAATCGAATCACTGAGTAAATTAATCAATGAATCACCAAATCACAGAGTCATCGAATCACTAAATCACTGAATCCCCAAATTACTAAGCAATCGAATCACTGAGTAAATTAATCAATGAATCAATGAATCACCGAGTCATCGAATCACTGAGTCAGTGAATGTGTTTGTGAGCACACACTCGTGTTCTTATGTTCCAGACGTGGACGAGTGTGTGCAGAACCCCGGCATCTGCAGGAACGGTCACTGCATCAACACTGACGGGACGTTCCGCTGCGAGTGTCCGTTCGGTTACCGACTCGACTTCACCGGCATCAACTGCGAAGGTCAGAGGTTAAACGGATGCAGACGGGACACAGTCACACAACACACATTCAGTACAGGAATGAACAACTCTTCCTGCAACTGTAAAATAAAGTACAGCACAATAAAACACTGATCATAGTGACGTGCTCCTGATGTTCTCTGTGCTCCTCAGACACCAACGAGTGTGAGCTGGGGAACCCGTGTGGAAACGGCACCTGCACTAACGTGGAGGGAGCCTTCGAGTGCAGCTGTGATGAAGGGTTCGAGCCCGGACCTATGATGACCTGCGAAGGTCTGTTTCAGGCTGTGTGTGTGTGTGTGTGTGTGTGTGTGTGTGTGTGTGTGTGTGTGTGCGTGCGTGCTTGTGTACGTGCTTATGCTTATGTGTGTTAACTAGTGCCTTTGTGTGTGTGCCCTTATGTTTGTATTTGTTTGTTTTTGTTTGTGTGTGTGTGATTGGGTTTGCGCTTATGTATTGGCATTTTTGTGTGTGTGTGTGTGTGTGTGCACTAGAGCATTTGTGTGTGTGCCCTTATGTTTGTGTTTATGTGTGTGCACTTTGTGTGTGTGTGTGTGTGTGTGTGCACGCACTTATGTTTGTGTGTGTGCACTAGTGCATTTGTGTGTGTGCCCTTATGTTTGTGTTTATGTGTGTGCGCTTTGCATGTGTGATTATGTGTTTGTGCTTATGTATTGGCATTTGTGTGTGTGTGCACTTATGTTTGTGTGTGTGTGCACTTATGTTTGTGTGTGTGTGTGCACTAGTGTGTTTGTGTGTTCACTTATGTTTGTGTGTGCATTTGTGTGTGTGCCCTTATGTATGTGTTTACATGTGTGCACTTTGTGTGTGTGATTATGTGTTTGCGCTTATGTATTGGTGTGTGTGTGTGTGTGTGCACTTATGTTTGTGTGTGTGCACTAGTGTGTTTTTGTGTGTGCACTTATGTGTGTGGTTTTGATAGTGTGTACGTGTGTGTGTTTGTGTGAGCGCTTATGTGTGTGTGCATTTTTGTGTGTGTGTGTGTGTCTGCTTATGTTTGTGTATGCACTTATGTTTGTGTTTGTGTGTATGTGCACTTCTGTGTGCATGCTTATGTTTGTGTGTGCGTTTGTGTGTGCCTTTATGTGTGTGTTTTTGTTTACGTGTGTGCACTTTGTGTGTGTGATCATGTGTTTGCGCTTATGTATTGGTATTTGTGTGTGTGTGTGTGTGTGTGTGTGCACTTATCTTTGTGTGTGTGCCCTTATGTTTGGGTTTATGTGTGTGCACTTTGTGTGTGTGATTATGTGTTTGCGCTTATGTATTGGTGTGTGTGTGTGTGTATGTGTGATTATGTGTGCACTTATGTTTGTGTGTGTGCACTAGTGTGTTTTTGTGTGTGCACTTATGTGTGTGGTTTTGATAGTGTTTACGTGTGTGTGTTTGTGTGAGCACTTATGTGTGTGTGCAGTTTTGTGTGTGTATGTGTGTGTGTGTGTGTCTGCTTATGTTTGTGTATGCACTTATGTTTGTGTTTATGTGTATGTGCACTTCTGTGTGCATGCTTATGTTTGTGTGTGCGTTTGTGTGTGCCTTTATGTGAATGATCATGTGTTTGCGCTTATGTATTGGTATTTGTGTGTGTGTGTGTGTGTGTGTGTGTGTGTGTGTGTGTGCACTTATGTTTGTGTGTGTGCACTAGTGCATTTGTGTGTGTGCCCTTATGTTTGTGTTTATGTGTGTGCGCTTTGCGTGTGTGATTATGTGTTTGCGCTTATGTCTGGGCATTTGTGTGTGTGTGCACTTATGTTTGTGTGTGTGCTTGTGTGTGTACTAGTGTGTTTGTGTGTGTGTGTACTTATGTCTGTGTTTTTGTGTGTGTTTATGTGTTTGCGCTTTGTGTGTGTGTTTATGTGTTTGCACTTTGTGTGTGTGATTATGTGTTTGCGCTTATGTCTGGGCATTTGTGTGTGTGTGTGTGTGTGTGTGTGCGCGCACTTATGTGTGTGGTTTTGATAGTGTTTACGTGTGTGTGTTTGTGTGAGCGCTTATGTGTGTGTGCATTTTTGTGTGTGTGTGTGTGTGTGTCTGCTTATGTTTGTGTATGCACTTATGTTTGTGTGTATGTGCACTTCTGCGTGCATGCTTATGTTTGTCTGTGTGGTTTTGTGTGTGTTTATGTGTGTGCGCTTTTTGTGTTTATGTGTGTGATTTTGTGTTTGCGCTTGTGTGTGTGTGTGTGTGCGCTTATGTTAATGTATGTGCTTATGTTTGTGTCTTTGCGCACACTTGTGTGTGTGCTTTTATGTATGGGTTTGAGTGTGTGTGTGTGTGTGTGTGTGCGCGCTTCTGTCTTCATTGATCATGGAATCACAGTGTTTCAGCATTTGAACTGTATTATTAATCAACTGAACGCAGCCTCAGAGAGCTGAAAATCTTTTACTCAAACACAACACACACTATAGTGGCAGATGATGTGTGCGCCAGTGCTTGATGGTAATGTACAGTGTGTTTCCAGATGTAAACGAGTGCTCCCAGAATCCTCTGCTGTGTGCGTTCCGCTGTGTGAATACGCTGGGCTCGTATGAGTGCAGATGTCCAGCAGGATACGTGCTGAGGGACGACCGGAGGATGTGCAAAGGTCAGACAAACCTTCATCAAATTCTTCATCTGTTCTGCTGCATCTGCATTTCTGGCTCAAGAACGCATGTGGGCGGAGCTTGATTTTCAGCATAGGGAGCTGATCGAGGTTTGCTGTTGGTGGATCTCATGTGAGTGGCAGGTTGACCCCACCCTCCTGCCTGAAAACACCAATCAGAGAACAGAGAACAACACTTAAAAAGCTTTTCTTACTGAGAGATTTAAGCCCTGTTCAAAGTGACTAGGTTTACATGGACATCAGTAATAGAATTATTTACCTTAATCTAATGAAGACAATAATAAGATGAAGGTGTTTACATGAGCTGCTTTCTGAATGTTCCTTTCATGATCCAGTTTTACATGTTATAACACAGAATGCCATTGACATCTCCACGCTGTCCACATTTCCTCCAGAGTTTCATGTCGTTTCGGGTGTTCATTATTAATTTGTGGACTTTAACTGCAGTTTTGCTCTTTCACTTTCATTCGGGAACATTTCCTGCATGCCCCCCTGACAAACGAGATGTTGGATGAGAGTGTGAACTGCTGGAGGAGTGTAGTTTTAATGGAGTTTCATACCGCATGCTGAATGGGAGAAAAAACCTCAGCATTTGGTGATGCAGGTGTCTGTGGGCTTCACAGTAGGTGTAGATAATAGTGTCAGACAGCAGTGTGTGTTTAGACCAGGGGTGTCCAAACTTGGACTAGGGGTGTATTTAAAGCCTTTTATGTTAGGGTTGCATCTAATAGCCTCAGCTAGAGGTTCAATCGCGAGGGCAAAGAGAGCTGGGCTGATGGGGCAACCTTGTCTACATCCTCTATACAAAGGTATTGAAGAAGAAATAATTCCATTTGTAATCATTTTAGCTTTTGGGGATTTATAAAGTGATTGAATTATCTCTATGTATACAGTTCCAAATCTACATTTTTTAGTACTTCAAATAAGTATGACCACTCAACTCGGTCGAAAGCCTTTTTGGCATCGAGAGAAACATCTATCCATTGACATTTACATTTACATTTAGTCATTTAGCAGTGGTTCTCAAACTTTTAAACCCGCGACCCCCATTGTAAGATCGTCAAGAACTCGCGACCCCCCACTACCAAAGCATATACAAACAATAAAAATAGCATTTTAAGCTGTTCACAATATTTTAACTATATTTACTATAGATTACAGGGCTCGAAATTAACATTTTTGCTTGGTAACACTGGTGCTTCTAACTTTAAAATGTAGGCGCACCAGCCAAAATTTAGTGGCTCCCACCAATTATCGCACTGTTACTACAAGTTTTATAAACAGATTTATTGCATTTGAAAATCAACACTAATCAAAACTAACAAGCAAAAAAATAAATATGCATGCGTGAGGAAAATATGTCTCAATGAAATCCCGTTATCACAAGAAAAGACATTTTTATAACATTATTGAGTGACCAAAAGATACACGGACGGATATCCCAAAAGATATCCCACAGACTTTACAGTGAATGCTAGACATTTTCATAGCAGACTTGAAGCCAATGGAGGTCTTTTATCCACTCTTCAATAAGTATAGCTGGTGGATTAACATTCAGCACATGATCAGTAATCAGATGTGCCAATATTTGTAGCTTTAGGTGTTTGTAAGACAAAATCTGTCAGTGTTGTTTTCATTCTCTCGTCTTCAGCGCTTTACGTTTTCGCGGTTGTAGCTCCTGTCATCTGAAGACAGGAGGCGTTGACTGAGTGATTGACAGCTGATTTTAACCAATCATTCGTGTTCAGTTCTTAGCGCAGTGGGCCAATAAGAAGAGCGTGAAGGCGGGGCAAGCGTTGAAGGCTTTGTTTACTGCGGCAAGTTGACATGACAACAGTTTTAAACTGTTCCTGAGCGCTGCGTTCCAAGTACAAAGATGCATTCTGCCTGAATGTGTCCTGAATACTTTATGAATCAGTAATATCTTTTTAAAAATCTGAAAATATTAGCTTTCACTTATAATACTGAAAAATATATATTATAATCACTGAAAATTACACAATTTTTAAATAACTCTCGCGACCCCTTGAAATTATTCTGCGACCCCCGCAGGGGTCGCGACCCCCAGTTTGGGAACCACTGATTTAGCAGACGCTTTTATCCAAAGTGACTTACAAATGAGGACAAGGAAGCAATTTACACATCTATAAGAGCAGCAGTGAACAAGAGCTATAGACAAGTTTCAGGTGTGTAAAGTCTAAGAAGCAAAGCATTAGTAATGTGTTTTTTGAGAGAGAGAGAGTACAGTTAGTGGTGTAGCCAGAGAGGCAATTGCAGATTAGGAAGGAAAGTGGAGACTAAACAGTTGCGTTTTTAGTGGTTTCTTGAAGACAGCAAGTGACTCTGCTGTTCTGATGTAGTTAGGGAGTTCATTCCACCAACTGGGCAGATTGAATGTGAGAGTTCGGGAAAGTGATTTCTTCCCTCTTTGGGATGGAACAACGAGGCGACGTTCATTCACAGAACGCAAGTTTCTGGAGGGCACATATATCTGCAGAAGTGAGAGCAGATACGAAGGAGCAAAGCCAGAGGTCGCTTTGTAAGCAAACATCAGAGCTTTGAATTTGATGCGGGCAGCAACTGGCAGCCAGTGCAAACGGGTGAGTAGCGGAGTGACATGTGCTCTTTTGGGTTCATCAAAGACCACTCGTGCTGCTGCGTTCTGAAGCAGCTGAAGAGGTTTGATAGAGTTAGCTGGAAGCCCGGCTAGCAGAGAGTTGCAATAGTCCAGTTTGGAGAGAACAAGAGCTTGAACAATGAGTTGAGCTGTATGTTCAGATAGGAAGGGTCGGACCTTTCTGATGTTGTAGAGTGCGAATCTGCAAGATCGAGCAGTTCTAGAAATGTGCTCAGAGAAGTTCAGTTGGTCATCAATCGTTACTCCAAGGCTTTTTACCATTTTGGATGCAGTGATGGTTGCTCCGTCCATCTGGATTGAAAAGTTATGGTGAAGAGTCGGGTTGGCAGAAACTTCAAGCATTTCCGTTTTCGCGAGGTTAAGCTGAAGATGATGATCTTTCATCCAGTGTGAAATGTCTGACAGGCAGGCTGAGATGCGAGCTGGAACCGAGAGATCATCAGGGTGAAAAGAGAGGTATAGCTGGGTATCATCAGCATAGCAGTGGTAGGAAAATCCATGTTTCCCTGGTATATGCTTTTCTTTAGCAGTGTGAATAATGTTAAAGAATCTCCTCAGATTATTTGTGCCTAATCTCCCAATTACAAAAGCGGTTTGATCTGGATTAATCAATTGAGGAAGTCGAGTTTCTAATCTTTTAGCTACCATTTTAGTGACTGCTTTATAATCTACATTGAGGAGTGAAATTGACCTGTAGGAGGCACAGTTCTTTGGATCTGTGGAAATATAAATTTATATAATCTATAACAGATATATTTTTATATAAATATATCACAGAATAGTTGTTTTTAGGGGGTGACAGACCTTAAATTGTCTTGTTTCCTGAGCCCTGACTGTCTCCACAAAGTAATGCAAATTGTCAGTTTCACAGCACGGCTGCGTCTATTGTCTTCTCAAGCCGGTCAACTTGTTGGACTGTTTCTGTCTCCAGAACATTTAATGCTAAAATGTATCATGAATGGGTACTTATATGCTAATGAGATCAGGCTGGAAAGGAAATGTACCCTGCCGACAACAACACTTCATTTGCATGCTTTGTTTTAGCCTGTCCTCACCTACATGACTCACTGTCAGTAAAACTGTATTTAAACTGAGTGTGTGCTGTGCCAGAGGAGAGCTTCTTTCGATGACGCCACAGCCACGCTGAGTTCTTCTTGTTAAAGGATTCTGCTTTGAAGACAACTGAAAGTTCTGCCTTTTTTTTGGGCTCGTCTTAGAATTTCACAACAGTTTGGTGCCGTGAGCCAGACTAGAGAAATTCACAACAGTTTCTGACCCTATTTTTGAGTATTACTGAAATTGTAGCAGCTGAAAAGGAGTCTGGGAAACTTTTTCAAGAACATCCACTCCCTCCGACCCTCTTAATGAAAACCTGATTTTTTCCTAATAGAACCAGAGACCTTCTTGTTGTGACGCCCATACCTGTCAACCCTCCTGTTTTTCCCGGGATTCTCCTGTATTTTGCAGTTCTATCCATGCTATCATCCTGTAAAAGTATTGTCCTGTATTTCTCCCGTATTTTCAGTCTATCTCTGAAGGGTGGCAAATAAACATTAAAGAGCCGAGTATCCCTATACGCAACCCATACCGCCGAACCACCAGGGGCCGCCCTTGCTCTTAAATCTGAATCTGTTCTGTGCTTTTGCTTTGTTTAGGCATGAAAACACTTTGAAATAAATATAAAAACGGCAGGATTCTCTTTCCTTTTCATTACAGGTGGCGTCTCCCCTTCATTTGCAATCCTCAAAACAGTCATATAGCGGTGCGTGACTGTCAGCTGATGCGCTCCATAGTGATAAATAGATGCTGTTTCCCAAACAGTGTCTGTACACAAGATTTAATGCATAGCGAAAGTCGTGTTTGAACAGACAGATACACATAATTAATAATAATATCATCTAAAGATGACGATCTAGGTGTTTTTTTTTCAAACACAACTAATTTCGCCCTAAACGAGCATAAAAAAGCAATCGAAAGCTTCATTATAACGTCAGATCTGTGCATTTGTAAAGTGACACCTGTTATTTAACATAATAAAAGAAAAAAAATCTAAATAAATAAGCATTCACTGCTCTTTAATCAGAATGTGTGAGTTATACAGTGAAGAAACGGTTAATGAGATTTAATAGCTTGATTCTACTTCATTATATTAGCTATTAATTTTAATAATAATGCTAATGCATTGGCTGCTAATGGGGGGGGGGGTCTCTTGTTATGGTGGGCATATCCCTTATTTTCACGTCTCAGTGTTGACAGGTATGGTGAGGCCACAGCGCTAACCACTGAGCCACCATGATTTAAATAATTAAGAGTTCATTATTTCATTGATTGCCTCTACAGTATGTGTACATTAACACATGAGTGGTGTTGAGTCACGTAAACGACTTCTTGAGTAATACGCTTATTTCACGCGGCCGCCATTTAAAAGAACCAAAGCGAGGCTGCGGTGGGAAGAAACCCGGAAGTATAGGACCAGCACTGTACACATTGCAGTAACATGCTGTGGAATACACACCTCCAGCTGGTGCTGCGATTTCAAAATGCAGAAATGGTGTAAACATCACTTTAATATCAGTCAGTACGTTTAATTTAAACTATTAAAAGCAATTTAGCATCAAACAACATCACAAGCTCTGTAAGAGTAATATGCCCAAGTGTCCTCCTAGGCTTCAGTTCATGGCAGCAGGTAAACACCGGTGAGTGATAAAACACTGCAGTCCTCTGTA
>NW_026613651.1:30000-32500 GCF_903798145.1 Danio aesculapii | reverse complement strand
TTCTCATGTATTTGATGGTAAACTGGTGATCCTCTGCCCATCTCTGCTCCTAAAGGACTAGACCTGTCTTGGATGGATGTTTACAAAGGAAGTGAAGTTGACCAGACAAAACATCAGATATTTTGTGTTCATGTCATCTGCAGTGAAATTCAAGTCAAAGTACATTTAGAAATCACCACTTTTGACTTGTGCCAACTCTTTCTGATTTGAGGTTGTATTTTTAAAATAATAATAACAATTATTAATATTAATATTTATATTATTATTATTATTTTATATATAGGTTATTTGTAATCACCAACATTTTGAAATGTTCTTACCAGCCAACCTGAGTTTTCAAAAATCCCACAGTAAGATTTTTTCTATGTGGTGTGTGTTTCTCTCTGTGTGTGTGTGTGTGTGTGTGTGTGTGTGTGTGTGTGTGTGTGTGTGTGTGTGTGTGTGTGTGTGTGTGTGTGTGTGTGTGTGTGTGTGTGTGTGTGTGCGTGTGTGCAGATATCGATGAGTGTAAGGTGATGGGGAATCTGTGTAAGAACGGTCGGTGTTTGAACACACTGGGCTCCTTCAGCTGCATCTGTAAACCAGGATACACCACTGACATCACAGGCACTCAGTGTGTGGGTGAGTCTCACACACACACACACACACACACACACACACACACACACACACACACACACACACAACACAGCTGTATCTCAAGTGTACTGTAGATAAACATGTAAACAGTGTTAGTGTGTTGCTCTGACCTTGTGTGTGTGTGTGTGTGTGTGTGTGTGTGCGTGTGTAGATGTGGACGAGTGTGTTCAGGCTCCTAAACCCTGTAACTTCATCTGTAAGAACACTGATGGCGGGTATCTGTGCTCCTGTCCACGCGGATACGTGCTTCAAGACGATGCCAAGAGCTGCAGAGGTAAAACAAACACACACACACACACACACTCACACACACACACACACACACACACACACACACACACACACACACACACACACACACACACACAGACACACACCGGTTCTTCAGTAATGAAACCCTAACACACCAATTCTTTTGTTATGAAACACACAAACACACCAGTTCATAAGTTATTAAACACACACACACACACACACACACACACACACACAGTGCAGTTAGTGAGTCTAGACTAAACCTCATGTTCTGCCTCATGTTTCATGATAAGAACTAAACACACACACACACACACACACAGGCTCATTGACCACACTTCACATTAGCGACACACACTCGTTATTTACAGGAATCCAGCGTCACGCCTGCGGCTCCAGCTCAGGTTCACCGGCCGGACAGCTTATCGCGTGTGTGAGAGAGAGAGAGTGTGTGTGTGTGTGTATGTATTAATGTGAAATGATTAACTGATGTGTGTGTGTGTATTTGTGTGTATATATATATATATATATATATATATATATGTGTGTGTGTATTTTATATATGTGTGTATAAATATTTATATATGTGTGTGTGTGTGTGTGTGTGTGTGTGTGTGTCTCAGATCTGGATGAATGCAGCACCAAACAGCACAACTGTCAGTTTCTGTGTGTGAACACCATTGGAGGATTCACCTGTAAATGCCCACCTGGATTCACTCAGCACCACACGGCCTGCATCGGTGAGACACACACACACACACACTCATGCACAGTCTGATCAATAACACATAAACACCTTCATGATGGCAGCAGTGAGTGTGAATACGGATAGTTTGGACTCTTCCCCTAAAATGAATAACAAACAGCTGCAGACCAGGGGCCTGATTCAGTGAGGAGGTTCAACCAACTCTGGGTTTAATCTTGAACTCTTGAGTTGATTTACCGAGAGATGAAAAACTCAGAGTTTTGGGTTTCAGAACAGCTGATCTGAGTTAGGTTAATCAACTTTGAGTAGACTAACACAGACTTAAGCGCACACACCGTGACCATATAAAGGCATCATCAATGGAGCACAGATATTAGGAGTCGCCATGGCAACATCTGAATAAAGAGATCAGCGTTTCTGTCTCCAGCTGAACCTGATGTGCTCATGCAGAGTTACAGCAGATATGAGCAGATATTAAACAAAGCAACACCACAGCATCAGGGAAACAGAGACAGCTAGTGTGGGAAACAGCTGCTCAAGTTAATGTGTAAGCTTCCATTTTAAGTGTTTCATTATTTAAGTATAATAAAATAAGTAATGCTATGTGTGACGTTTATACATTTTTACACACATTTCCACTTTTAAACACGTTTTAACAGATGTAAAAGTGCACTTGTGTGTGTCTGCTGTATTATTGATCAGTGATAGAGGCTGATATGACATTTAGAATGTGAGCAGAACTAAACAATAGTGTTTAGAAAGAATAATAATCCCATTAATCCAGTTACAGCACATGTCCCTGTGGAAGGTCTGTGAATTTAAGATAATTATTTATTAAAAAGTACAAGCCATTCTCATACGTGACTTTGTTCCGTGTGTGACTGAAATGTAGGCAATAGC
>NW_026613651.1:0-22500 GCF_903798145.1 Danio aesculapii | reverse complement strand
ACACGCTTCAGCTCCATCTGAACATCAGCTCGCTCAAAAACATAGACCACATCATAGACTTGGTGCCGGCACTTTCCACGCTAACAAACCACCTGCGCTACACTATCGGCTATGGAAACGACGACGGCCTGTTCCGGATGACCCAGAAGGACGGCATCAGCTACCTGCATGTCTCCAAGAAGAAGCTTCTCCAGCCTGGAGCCTATTATTTAGAAATCCGCAGCGTGGGCGGGAAAGACCAGCGTCCCGAAACAGACTACCTCAGCGGGCAGCTAGGGGGCGCCCTGATCATGAGAGTCCAGATCGTCCTGCACTGATCCGCTCGTATGCTAACAGACTGACGCAAACTAGCCAAAGAGCAGCACGTATCGCACCGCGCGCTTCACTCCATCATACGCTCGCATTCAGCCGACGGACGGATTCGCTCCTCTTACTGGTGCTAGATACGAGATTCATGCACTGTAAACCCGTCCGCGGCCCGCTGTCCTCTCCGCAATTATACTACATGTAATTTAAGTGTGTCTATACTGTAACCGTGTCACTATTTTTTTTTTTTTTTTACTCGCGAACGCATTTGTAAACTAGAGGAGCCCTGGAACGGAGGGTTTGTAATGGTGCTCGTTATTATGACCAGTGTTGGGGGAAGTTACTCTTTAAGTGATGCATTACAGTCTGCTGTTCCTTTATTAAAGGTAACTGTTACTTTTTTAAGTAATCCATTACAATTATCAAAATTTTTTAAAAGTAACTGTTACTTTTTTAAGTAATCCATTAAAATCTGGCTTTACTTTTTTAAAAGTAACCATTACTTTTTACTTTAAGTAATCCATTACAATATGGTGTTGTTTTTTTAAAGGTAACTATTACTTTGGTACTTATTTAAGTACAAGTAATCCATTACAATCTAATGTTAATTTTTTAAAGTAACTGTTACTTTTTAAAATAATTATAATAATAATAATTCCCAACATTTATATAGTTTTTTTTCTTTTCCGGACACTCAAAGCACTTTAAACATTTTTGGAGGGAATCTCCTCATCCAGCACCAGTGTGCAGCATCCACCTGGATGATGTAATCCATTAAAGAAATCCATTACAATCTGGTGTTACTTTTTAAAAAGTAACAAAGTAACAGTTACTTTTAAAGTAATGTAACGCATTAGATCTGGCTTTGCTTCTATTATGAAAGTTACTGTTACTTTGTTACATTTTAAAGGGCAGTAATGCATTAACATTACAATCTGGCGTTACTTCTTTTAAAAAGTAACGGTTACTTTTTAAGGAAAGTAATCCATTAGAATCTAGTGTTACTTTTTTAAAGGAACTGTTACTTCGTTACTTTAAGTAATCCATTACAATCTAGTGTTACTTTTTAAAAGTAACTGTTATTTTGTTACATTTTAAAGGAAAATAATGCATTAACGTTACAATCTGGCGTTTCTTGTTTAAAAAAGTAACTGTTACTTTGTTACTTTTTAAGTATAGTAATCCATTACAATCTGGTGTTACTTTTTTTTTAAAGTAACTGTTACTTTGTTACTTTTTAAGTAATCCATTACAATCTGGTGTTACTTCTTTTCAAAGATAACTGTTACTTTTTAAAGTAATGCAATACAACCTACCATTACTTTAAAAAATAACTGCTACTTTGTTTCTATTTTAAGCAAGGTAATCCATTACAATCTGGTATTTCTTCTTTTAAAAAGTAACTGTTAATTTTTTATTAAAGTAATCCATTACAACCTGGTATTTTATTTTGTTACTTAAGTAAAGTAATCCTTTACAATCCTTAAAGTAAGTAATCCTTTACAATCTGGTGTTACTTTTTAAAAAGTAACTGTTGCTTTGTTACTTTTAAAGTAAAGTAATCCATTACAATCTGGTGTTACTTTTTAAAAAGTAACTGTTGCTTTGTTACTTTTAAAGCAAAGTAATCCATTACAATCTAGTGTTACCTTTAAACTGTTTCTTTTTGAGTTACATAGTTACATTACTTTTATATCTGGACTGGGCTTGCTTGCTTTGGGTTTCTGCAGGTTTCACTGTCAAATTTTAAGACCTGTATGAATGAAATTTCAGACTTTCACAGGTCTAAATCTAAGGATTTTTTTCGGATACCCGGTTGTGCAGTGTCAAAGCTTTTTACTTGCCCCATCAAAAAAAATCTAATGAGTTATTTCTTAGCCACATATTAAACAAATGTTATTGTAAGGAAGTTAATTACAGCATATTGGTAAATAGAATTTTGTTAAGAGTTATATTGAGATTGATTATTGATGATTGGATGAAGGTGTTGACCTGACTGGGTAGCTTTACATGGAAATAAGAAAATTAAGTCTTACAAGACAATATTTAATTGAATTTAAGACATTTTAAGGCCTAAAATGTAGTCTTAGAGATTTAAGTCCCCGTGAACACCCTGTACTATAATAAAAATGTATATTTTTGTCAAAATGAAGGCACCTTTACAGAAATAGTGTATAAAGCTCAAGCTGATGGAAATGTAGATTCACATCTGTACCTTTCAGCTCTTCTGCATCTCTGGATTGAGTTTACATCTCTCTGTTTTTATACATTTGAAGAGATGCTGAACCTGTCATTACTCAAATAGTAATGCAATACTTTATTAGTTACTAGAAAAAGTCATCCGAATACGTAACTGGTGTAACTTGTAATGCATCACCCCAACACTGGTTGTGACCAACTACTTGTAAACTGTGTTTCTGTGACTCGATCATGCACTGAGGTCTTGCAGCCACACACAGACACACACACACACACATAGACATTCTCGTCATCGCCGTGTGGTCTCGGCCTGAGATCTGCCACCTTCTGTCCCATCTCTACACAGTCATGAGGTGTTTAGTTGTACATTCACAATAAAAACATATTTTGGGTTGTATGAAAGCTTAATTCTTCCAGAGCGGCTGCTGAACATCCCGGTTCAGGACACAATTCACAGCAGCTCACAATTTCTTTTATTTTTAAAGAGACAGTTCACCTAAAATGATCACTTCCTCATGTCATTGGCTGTTTTTTTTCCAGCATTTTTGAGTATTTCTTGTATTGTTGAGGGGAAAACAGCCAGTGACATCCATAGTAGGAACTGAAAACACTATTGAAGTCATTGGCTTTTCCCCCAGTATTCTTCAGAATATCTTCATTTACTTGAAACCTGTTTGTTTCTTCAGAGTAAATGATGCAGATTTGCTGAACTGTCCCTTTAAGAACAGCACTGATCTGACTGAAACATGTCTCTGTTTAGATTTGCTTGAGTTCAGTCTAAACCTCTGTCTGCTCGAGTTCATCATGTGTAGAGGTTTATAAACGCTCCTCTAGCGCCACCCAGCGGAGAAAAGCGACATCTTAGAGTTTTACATGAAAAACCCATTTATATTTGAAATAATGTGGGGGAAAAGGGTGAAATAACAGTACAAATGAGAGAGATTCAAATATTAGGGGAAAAACTAACCATACAAGTCACAAAAATAATTACAAAGAATGTTTTTTATACAATTACACAATAAAAAGACATGTTAATTACATATTTAAACTATTTATATATATATATATATATATATATAGAGAGAGAGAGAGAGAGAGAGATTGTAATTGTATTAAAACAAAAAAAGATTTCTTGATTATATATAAAATATACGAGTGTTTATTATCAATAAATATAGTGAAATTGCACTTATTGCCATAACCGCTCCTTTGGCTATTTCATGGCATATTCAGATAAACTTTACATCATTTTTCTATAATAATAAAAATTATAACAATAAAAAGGCATCAACAGCAATAAATAATGCAAGATAAAAATCTAAAACAGTTTAGGTTAAGCCATTACCTGGTAACATAAAAATACGGCATTGTGTTTAAGTGTGTGCTTACTAGTTTCTGTTGCAATATTGATATTTTAGGGCAACATGTGTGTGTATATATATATATATATATATATACACACACACATATATATATATATATATATATATATATATATATATATATATATATATATATATATATACATATATATATATATATATATATATACATATATATATACATATACACACATAAAATTTATTATATATATCAATAATAAATATATATATAATTGATATATATATATATATATATAATACATTTTTATGTGTGTGTGTGTGTATATATATATATATATATATATACACACACAAAAACATATATATACATATACATATATATACACATATATATGTATATATATATATACACACATACACACACACACACACATATATACACACACACATAAAAATTTATTATATATATCAATAATATATATATATATATATATATATATATATATATATATATATATATATATATATATAAATAAATAAATAAACATGATTATTAGTCAGGTTACACACTCTGGGATTCTTTTGTTATAAAAATCTTTATTATCAAATGAATGCAACAACAAAAGCACCAACTGTTCAACTGCACATGAAGCAGAATGCTGCACCGGCTAAACATGACAACCACATCTACAGATATCAGCGCATAAAGACCTGCTCACTTTACCAGAAGATCAAAACAGTCATTCAGTCACAAAACAAACTTTATTACTATTAAACAGTAAATTGACAGCTTCAGTTGGTGCCGGTGGAGCCGAATCCGCCAGCTCCTCGCTCCGTCTCATCCAGCGTCTGAAAGCAGAAAACATGACAGGAATATTGATTATTATTATTAATGAACCAGACCAGTGTGAACTCAGAGCTCTTACATCGTCATTTTCATCTTAAATTTATATTAGTTTAATTTCAAAAGGTGCAGATTAAAATAAAGTACACAAGTAGCAGGATAAATAAAGCAACAACAAAAACTATTTCAAGCTGTTTATCCAAAATGAACACGATTAAAGTTCAAGCTTTTATTTTTTAAGATTTACAGCACTCATATCTGTGTGTGTAAGAGTGTATTTATAGGTGTGTGTGTGTGTGTGTGTGTGTTGACCTGTAACTCCTGCAGGTCCGGGTAACAGATCCTCTCACAGATGAGCTGAGCGATGCGATCTCCTTTCTTCACTGTAACAGTAAGTAAATCATCATTAATGAGCACACTGAGAATAATAATCCTCCTCATTTGTTGACAGTGGAGCAGTTTAATGCGTATTACTAATTAATAATGGAGTTTATATATTTTTGGTAGAAAATGTACAAAATGTCTCCATGAAGCATGACCTTCAATATAAATCTGATTAAACAGTATGACATTAGGTGCGTTCGACTTGAACCATGGCTGCAGCCGGTGATCAACAAGATTAGCTGAGCGTAGGCGGGGCGGTGTTACAAACGGAGCCGTCAAGCTGAACTCTTCAAGGCTCACAATTGCAGCAGTCATGATGACCGATCACATGGTGTCATTATCATCATGTTTTTAATAACAACAATAGATTTACTGTACAAATAAAACAGAACACAGTCACTACAAACTATAGTTCATCTAGAAACAATAAGGGAATAATTAATTAAATATAGTATGAGAGTAATAAGGGGAAACGGGAGGGTAATCAACAAACAGCTCTATTAAATACAAAGCAATAAGCACAAATGCCAGGAGTTTAAACATCACTCTAGTTCAGGGATGGGCAAACTCGATCCTGGAGGGCCGGTGTCCCTGCATAGTTTTGCACCAACCCTAATCAAACACACCTGCTTGTAGCTTTCTAGTGATCTTGAAGACACTAATTAGGGTGTTCAGGTGTGTTTGATTAGTGTTGGAGCAAAACTCTGCAGGGACACCGGCCCTCCAGGATCGAGTTTGCCCATGCCTGATCTAGGCTAATACTTCCTGTCTGAATATGTTAAAAAGGGCTTTATATTTATAGATGTAAAACTTTCTAATATATATTAGTGTAAAACCCAAAACAAAGTGATTTGATTAAGTCTTAAACAATGATGAAGATGATTTTAGATAATGAAAGTATTTTAAAAACAGCACTTTAATCCAAAAAGATTGACCAAAAGGACACTCCTAAAATAAGTGAGCTCCACTTTCAGTAGAAGTTTCCCAGAAGGAGCAGGTACATCAACGTCACTTGTAAAACTTACACATTAACAGCTAGACAGGAACATATATATATTTTATAATCATATAAATCATTTAATAAAATAGTTCTTTAACTTAATTTGTTAAGAACCCTTTATGGTGCATTCACACGGGGCTTCAGCGTCAATGCTTGACTGAGGGCGTGTCTGAGGTTGGGGCTGAGGTGATCGTCATAGCAGCGTCAGCCAATGAAATTAGCAATCGGCAACTGTCTGAGCTGGTGTATTTGCATACAGCGATCTGATTGGCTGATGTTTCCATCAGTGCTTGAAAAGTTGAGCAAGCCTCAACTTCTGCAGTGAGTACACAATGCAGTTCAGCAACGCCTGACGTCACCCATTCAAAGTGAATGAGAAGTGTTGACGCCCCGTGTAAATGGGGCATTAGGGTGTCAGGATCAATGATGATGATTATTTTATTCCAAGTCTGTAAGACCTATTGGAGTTAATATTTAGGTTAATCACTAAAATAAATGATTTAACTGGTTCATGGAGCTGAATACAGTAAATAGTCTGAATAAAAAAGGTCTAAAATAAACCTGTGTAAACAAGCTAGCCTTTATCACCAGATTCTTTAACAGAAGATGATACTGCAGTAAAATATCTGTAGTCTTTTAATAATCATGATATATATAAGATAGAGAGGGTATGAAAAGCTCAGTTTGTTTTGATATTTGTGAATCAGAAGTTGTCCAATAATAAACCTGAAACACACGTGGTTGTTGTCATGTGGTGAACTTAATAGTGTAATATCAGTGTCATCATCTCAGCTCCTGCAGTCGCTCTTCAGACACTGCACCGGCTGAATCAGTCGTCTGATCTCCGAGCGCTGTCGAGGTACTTTCATTCCATATGTGATAGTCACGTGGCGTCGGCGCAGCGTACCGCTTTGACAGATTTCGATCGATCTACGCAGCGCTGCATGAAGTCGAACACACCTAATATAAAATATAATATGCAACTCTGAACTCTTTCTGTTCTCCAGGGTCACAGACCTCTAATACAGTGTTTCCCAACCCTGTTCCTGAAGGCACATCAACAGTACACATTTTCAACCTCTCCCTAATCAAACACACCTGAATCAACTCATCAGAACATTAGAAGAGACCCCAAAACCTGAAGTAAATGGGTCAGAAAAGGGAGACATTCAAAATATGTACTGTTGGTGTGCCTCCAGGAACAGGGTTGGGAAACACTGCACTAATATATATATATACTCTCTATACTGCAGATGTGTCAAATTTATTCCTGTTTACTTTTGACCAATTATGTAAATGATATTATTGTGGAAATATACAAAAGCAAGCCCCGCCCCCCTACTCAATATTCCGCTTCAGTGTGAAGAATGTTTATTGATTGGATTAATCTGTTCTGACTTCTGATTGGCTGTGATATTAATGTGTGTGTGTGGTATCAGGTGTGGCTGTGCTGGATGTGAGTAATATTGATCAGCGGACCTTCGAACGGCTCCTTGTTGAAGTTGAAGAGCACGACTCCCAGATTCCCTCTGTAGTCTTCATCAACCACACCGGCTGAGGACAAACAGACAACACCTCACTTTAGAATCATCTCACACACTCAGACACAGAGAGACTTACTTGTGGACGCACACACTCTCAAATGCATGTACACACACTTGGGCATACATGGACACACTTCCATGCACGCTCGTACTTACACACACCGCCACTTGTGCATACATGCACACATTAACACGCACAAAAACACATACACACACTCACGAAGTGTATTTTACTTACCACCGACATCAATGAAATGCTTGACAGCAAGACCCGATCGTGGCGCTGAAACACACACACACACACACACACACACACACACACACACACACACAGTCAATGCAGGAAGCTAAGAGTAAGAGATTCTGACAGAGGTGTGTGGTGTTTTCTCTCACCGACTCTACCGTAGTATCCGTGTGGAACGGCGATCTGGATATCAGTCTTGACCAGTGTTTTGTCCATCGGCCTGATGCTGTAGTCGTAAGCGCTGAAACATCAGAGGACAAAATCAGAGGACAAAATGTCTCTAAACAGGATTTTCCCACATTTAAAAGTGCAGTTCACCCCTTTAGTGGACTTTAAATTAATTTCTTTCTTCTGTTGAACTCAATGCAGAATATTTGCATCTGTAATGTATTATTATTTCCCAGTGTTCTTCAGTAGATCCTCCTCTGTGTTCAAGAAACTCAAGTAAATAAACGACAGAACTTTTATATTTATAGTGGATGGTCTCTCGAACTCAAAATGGTCTCCAAAATGTGGTTTAATGGTCCTGATGCTCAGTCTGAATTGAAATATACACAATTTCTAAGAAATGGGCAACAACTTATATATATATATATATATATATATATATATATATATGTTTATAAACCTACTGAACAGATTTTTGGAGACTGATGTGAAAGATGATCTGGTTATAGCAGTGTGGAAACCTTAGTCTTTTTGCTCATATCTTTTGGAATAAATTATGACAAGTTTGTACACTTGTGATAGGTTTTATTAAAAGTGGTTGTAAACACTTTATTTGGGCTGAATTTAAACAAACAAATTAAGTTGAACACTGTTTTCAAAATTTTATTTGTTTGTTTAAATTTAACACAAATAAATTGTTTGCAACAGTTTTGCATGCAACACTTTTTTCAGTGTATTAACTCAAATAATTATTAATTTTTTTGAGGAAAAATGTAAGATATTGAAAGGTAATTTATCTTAATGTAACCGCAAAGCCATGGTGAAAACATGGTAATATTAAAACTTTGCAGTACGGACCTCAAAACACACATTTCTAACACACACACACAGAGAGAGAGATTGAACTTATAATTAAGGTAAAATAGGTTGTATATAAGCACATTCGTTCAGTGACAGCTTCCTGTATTGTTTACCATGGCACTCTGAATAATAGGAATAAAATCACATGTAATTATGACTTCAAAACAACATTAACACTATAACTGGCTGAACAACGTTGTACTTTAATAGTCATTGGCTGCTAATATAATTTCAGTTTTTGAAATTGGCAATATATACTTTTCTGAAGTTACATTATTAAGGAGAAAGTCTAAATGTGTGAATATTAAACTAACATTACCTTAATGAACTTATAGCCTTTTCAAAATGCATCAAGATATAGGAGTGTGATCAAACTTTACAGTAACTCAGTTCTTCATAGTCACTTTTGAACTGAATTTTGATAAATATAAATAATAAAATGTAATTATAATATAAATATAGAAATGTAATTATATAAATAAATAGATTTTATTATAACTTAATTATCGGTAAGTTAACACTTATTAACTAAAGTTATTATTTAGAAACTAGCATGCAGTAATACCATGGTAAAAACATTGATTCATTGCTGATACAGATGTGCGTTTATAAAAGTGGTGCAGATGCGGAATGAGCCGCCGGTTCCCGGTGTTTTACCTGTACAGATCGTACCCCGCGGCCCGGTTGGACCCTCGGCTCGGTGTCGTGGCGTGTTCCGTCAGTTTGGCGAACTTTAACACCGCTCGCTCCTCCGCTCCGTTCACCGCATCACTCTTGGCTCTTTTGTGCGGGGAAACCGCTTCTGTAACTTCAGAGCACGGCATGTTTACTGACGGGCAGCTCAGGACAACCGCGCGAAGACCGAGGAAGGAATGAATGAAGCTCGAGCGCGCCAAACAGACTCCCGCGCGCCGCGCTTCAAAGAGAGCCGCGGCGGGAAACGCTCCGAGTGGCTGATAGTGTGTGACGTCATGCGTGATCATACAGATTTTTTATTAATTATGAAAAAATTGTACATTTGCTTTATTAAATGAAATGTCAAATAACTTACATGACAGACGACGACGGGTGTCCTTTATCATGATTGGCTAAGTTACTTCAAAAGTGAATAATAATTAATTACATACTCAAAAAATATATTTTAATTAACGTTCTAAATTTGTGACAAGTAACTCAGTTTTTACAAGTAACTCAATATTTTAAAAAGGATAAATTAGCATAATACTTTAGTTAAAAATGAGATTTTTAGAAAAATAGAATAGGTAAATATGTAAAATGTATTTGCATTTGCAACCTAATATACATTTAATGTTAATATATATTATTTTAAATGTCTATATTAACATTTTAAAGCAATGACACCATATTTCATAAATATCATGTACTGTCATTATCTAATTTTGCACTCAATTTAATGTGATAGACAACCTTCTTTAGTTGAAAAATAGAAATAATCTGCGAAGTGTAGTTGTAAAAATAAAACTCTTGTGAATTGATTTATACTGAGCTGTTTAGTTTATTTACTGTATCTGAGGCAAGTACATTATAAGCAGCTGTACGTTAGTTAAACTACCTAAAAATGAATAGGAATCCTTTACTTTACTTGTTCAGTGTATAAGTAATTTAACTACAGTTACACCCAGCACAGGTCCAGATTTACCACATTCACGTTTACCAAATGGTGATATAACGTTTCAGCCTCGGTGAATGATCTTTTAATGGTTTATTATAACGCAAACATCACTTATAATCCTCATAAAAACACGACAGGTCAGTCTCAGCACGGAGCTGCAGTCAAGCGGCTGCGATATCAGATATTAACGCTCATATTTCATCAACAGTCATATTTTTGGCTGTATTTTGGTGTTTGTGTGAATCTGCTGACCTTCAGCACCGCGTCCGAGCACAAACCCGTTTACACCGCCGAAAATAGCGGCAGAAACACGCCGGATCAACATCCTCTACTGATTGTCCGCCATTACAGTCACCGCGGAGCATTGTGGGAGCTGAAGTTCTCCGTCAGAGTTCACGGAGAGAGACAGTCGAGTGGTTTAACCCTGTTTTGTTTTTGTTTTTTACAGTCTATGGTTTAAACTCACCTTCCATCGCGACTGCCGATACAGATTGAAGCAAGATTATAATGTGAATCTGAAGCGGCTCATACCACGAGGACAACGACGACGGCTCCTGTCAGCATTAAATACTCAGGTGAAATAAATTAATCCTGATAATTAATCCGGATATTTGTGAGAAAAAAACAGTCGTTTCCAGTCAAATTTTGTCATTGATTGTGTTTTAAAAGTAAAGCTCATTTTCAAAATTAAAATTCTGTCATAATTTAATATTAGGCTACTCTCCTAACACTAGATTCGAGTGAATACTTTAAAAACAAAACAATACTATTGTAATGCATAGTAAATACTATGGTGTTTTGACTATAGTACGTGTTTGTATTATATGGTTTTTACAACTTTTGAAATTGTATGTAAATTGTTAATAAATGTCCCATCATCACACTTTAGCCCTGGTATGAAGTATAGTGAACTGATAAACTGTAATAAATACTGTAGTGCACTTTAAGTTTACAATACACTATCATATATTTAAGATGTCATTTCTTTATAATGCTATTTTATTTGCTGTTTTACCATAGCAACTAGAATCCCCACAACAGATTAATACCTGTTTATTATAATTAATACAAGTTTACTAGTAGTTATAGTTCAAAAACACTAGTATTTACTATAATTACTATAGTATTTTTATGTGTTTTTCATTCTGTTGAAATAATTTGCAGTATGTTCCATACCAGCAAGACTTCCTGAGTATGTTTTTTACTACTATACCATAGTAGTCAATGTCTACCGGTTTCCAACATTCTTCAAAATATCTTCTTTTGTGTTCAACAGAAGTCAATCTTAAAAGAAAGTTCATTCATTTTCTTTTCAGCTTAGTCTCTTTAATAATCAGGGGTCGCCACAGTGGAATAAACCGCCAACTCATCCAGCATATGTTTTACACAGCGGATGCCCTTCCAGCTGCAACCCAGTAATGGGAATCACCCATACACACTCATTCAAACACTCACTCATACACTACGGCCAGTTTAGTTAATCAATTCCCCTATAGCGCATGTGTTTGGATTGTGGGGGAAACTGGAGCACCCGGAGGAAACCCACACCAACACCGGGAGAACATGCAAACTCCACATGCCAATTGACCCAGCTGGGACTCGAACCAGTGACCTTCTTGCTGCGAGGCCACAGCGCTACCCACTACGCCACCACACTGCCTAAAGGAAACTTAAATCTCCTTAAAAAATACTCTTTAGTTGTATGAAAACACAATAAGTAGTTTATTCAGATGTGATTTTCAACATTTGTCTCATCATTCTGCTCATTTTTAAAAGTAAATTCATTTCTCAAACACAAATTTACAAAATATTGGGAAAATATTAGTTAAAAATCTCCCTCTTCACAGTGCAGACCCTTTTACCTTTCACACATTCTGATGCATTTTTCCAAATCTGATTGATTTATTGTGAGAGAACGTGTCAGTGAAGATGAATATAACATTAAATAATTCCATACTATCTTCCCCAGTACCACATACATATAAATAGGATTGGCAAAATAATACCATAACAGGCCTACAGTGAACAAATTTACAAAAGAATGACTATAACTGACAATATATATATATATATATATATATATATATATATTATACTTTGATGAATCTTTGTGAGTTTGACACTAAAGTGCATTTCTATGGTTCACACAGATCTGTAGTGTCCAGTAGAGGGCAGTGTAGAGCAGGCCAGTGTTCACAGTGCACACAGCAGTGTGCTAAATATATAGTTCAAGACTAATTATTAGCCCTCTTGTGTCATTTTAATTTCTTTTTCAAATATTTTCCAAGTGATTGTATTATTCCCAGAGCATGGACATTTCTCACAGTATTTCATATTATTTTTCCTCTGGAGAAAGTCTTGTTTCTTTTATTTTATTTTTTTACCAAAGTACCAGTTCTTACTGTTAGCCTGTCTAATATTACGATATTGTCTGATTATTAGTAGCTATAAAGCACATATTCTGCATGATCTTAGTCTGTATCCCTAATACCTAAACCCAATCAATGGGCTCTTTATGCACAGCTAGAGTTTTAAAGCCGATGATAAACTTCCGGTTAGCTTAATGTGACCATTTTCAATTTCACAAGGTTGTTTTTACAGCATCGATGTTGTAATGTAATTACAATACGTTCAGTTAAATAGACTTACGCATTCGTTTCGTTGTTCAAGCGTAAAACGAGATGAAAGTTGCAACAGGCCAGTGCAGAAATTCCATTGAAAACACTGGGGTAAAACAAACGCCATATTTTAAAGACATGTCAGGGGGAAATGGGATTTAATGCAGTGCTTCTTGTCCGATCTGAGACCCACTTCATATCATATCTAACAGGCAGTGAAGATTGCTGTTTTTAAAGAAATCAGATCTTAAACGTGGCAATTTTGTAATGGAAAGGCAGGTCACCGTAAGCCACCGGGCTGAAAATTAAAAGTCTGTGTGCATATAGCCCATTCACTTAATAGCTAATAATAAACAGGAAATTAGGAGTCTATTAAGAGGTAATGATTTGTTAATTGCGAACATCTTACTTTAAAATAAAGTGATCAAAATTATTATTGTAAAACTGCTGTGGTCAATATTATTAGCACCCTCAAGAATGTCTTCATTGCCTACAGAACAAACCACTGTTATTCAATAACTAGCCTAGTTAACCTAGTGAAGCATTTAAGTTGCACTGTAAGCAGAATACTAATATCCTGCAGAATAACTGGTATATTATGTACTGTACCATCATGACAAAGACAAAAGAAAAGAGTTCTCAGTTATTAAAACTAAATGTTGTCAGACTGTGTTGAAAAACCTCTCTGTTAAACATTATATTTCAGAAAGAATCGAACTTTCACAGGAGGGTGAACAATGTAGTCTTCAACTGTACATCATGTTGCATGGTAAATTAAAGGCACAGTTCACCCAAAAATAAAAGAAAATTCCCCACTATTTACTCTCGAGTTTCTTTATTCTGTTGAAAACTAAACAAGATATTCTGAAGAATGCTGGAAACCGGTAACCATTGATTTCTATAGTAGTAAAAAATACTATGGTGATCAATGGTTACCCGTTAATAACATTCTTCAGAATATTTTCCTCTTTTCCCTACTTTTTTCTTCTTTGAAAAAAGAAAGGAACTCAAACATGTTTGTAACAAGCATAGGACGTGTCAGCAGTGACAGCATATTTTATTTTTGGGTGAGCTGGCCCTTTAAGTACATCTAAGAGATTTTGTTCTGTAGAAGTGTCTGAAGAGATATGTGAAATAGAGTGAATTGTGTTTATTTTGAGAATAAACATTGCAGGAGTAGTGTGTTGATCTGAACACTGCCTGTGTGTGTGTGTGTGTGTGTGTGTGTGTGTGTGTGTGTGTGCGTGTGTGTGTGTGTGTGTGTGTGTGTTCATGAGTAGATGGTCAGCACACTCTGGTGGTTTCCGCGGATCAGCAGCGTCGGTGGGAGATTCTTAGTGAGCGCTTCCAGCCAAGCCATGTACAGGTGATCAGAGACAGAGCCTTTACGGGCGATAGGGAGACTCCTGTAACACACACACACACACACACACAGACAGACAGACAGACAGACAGACAGACAGACAGACAGACATGTTAAAGGGACAACTTAAAGCTGATATTTCCACCCCAAAGGACTGATAACTCCGTCCTAAACGACTTATAGCTCCGCCCTAAATGACTGATAGCTCCACCCTAGAGGACTGATAGCTCCACCCTAAATGTCTGATAGCTCCACCCTAAATGGCTGATAGCTCCGCCCTAAATGGCTGATAGCTCCGCCCTAAATGTATTCCATGTGACCAGAAGTGAAGAAAAGTCGTTTCGAGGGGGAGGGACAGTTATAATCAAAAATCTTTTATAACAAACACTACTGGATAGATATAAAAATAAGAGTACATTCATTCTGCTTTCACCCCTTTAATCAGATGATCAGAGTAATAATAATAATAATAATAATAATAATAATAATAATAATAATGATAATAATAATAATGATGATCATGTGACTTACACCACGATGAGTTTAGCAGCTCTCGAACTCTCCTGTAGAAGCTCATTCAGACGCACCTGCAGGATCGTCTGGACACACACACACACACACACACACACGCACACACACACGTCTATGATACATGCATTTGTTCCCTCACATTTTATTGCCCCAACACAAAATTACTGGTCTGGATTGACAGAAATGCGAACACACACACACACACACACACACACACACACCTTCTGCTCAAAGGCATCAAGCTCTGCGTCTGTGATCTTCCAGGGCTGCTCTTTCCTCAGAGTTTCAGTCTGACTGCTGTCCTTGGAGCCCTCGTGGAGACGAAACGGCTCAATCATGTCCTCAAACAGCTTCCAGCTAACACACACACACACACACAGACACATGTACACACATCCATACACGCAGACATGTAGACACACACGTGCATACACACAGACACAAACACATGCATGTACAGACACATGCACACCCACACACAAACAGATGCACACACATACCCACAAACAGACACACACATGCACACCATACACAAACAGACACATGCACAAAGACACAGATATACACACCCACACACAGACGCATACATAGACAGACACCCACACACACATGCATAAATGCAGAAACACAAACACACAGAGAGTGCATTGAGAGGCTGTTGTGTGTAACATTGAGTGAAATGGGTGTTAATCGTGTGTGTGTGTGTGTGTGTGTGTGTGTGTGTGTGTGTGTGTGTGTGTGTGTGTTCTTCTCTTGTACCTCTCAGCGCTGGGTCTGATGTTGAGGTCTGAAATCACTTTGATGTCTTCACACTTGATCCTGAACTTCTTCAGCAGCAACTGCATTCTGAGAGGGACAGTTACGGTAAACACACACACACACACACACACACACACACACATTTTTTCATTATGGTTTAGCATAGTTTTTAAAAAAAGTCACACTCAAAAAATGCATTTCTTGTCTATCTGTGTGTGTGTGTGTGTGTGTGTGCGCATGTGTGTGATGTTGTCGTACTCCTCTTGTCCTGCTGTATGCGCTCCGGCTGTCCAGCGATGAAGATGCGCAGTCTGCAGTCTCTCCACTTCTTGCGTGTGGTCAGAATGTGCGGCAGCAGCAGTGTGAGACCTGCACAACAACACACACACAGAGAAACACACTTTACACATACACACACACACAGAGACACACACATACACACATGCACAGAGACACACTCACATATTCACAGAGACACACATATACACACGCATAGTGATACACACACACACACACACACACACACACACACACATATATATATATAAATACATGCATGCACAGAGACATATATACACACGCATAGTGACACACACACACACACATATGTATATATATATAAATATAAATACACGCGCACACACAGAGACATATATACATACGCAGAGTGACACAAACAGACATATATACACATGTACATAGACACACACATATTCACACGCAGAGGCGCACAGAAACACGCGCGCATATACACACACATTGAGACACACACATATACAGACATGCATAGTGAGACACGCATATACACACGCACAGACACACATATATGCACACACGCACAGAAACACACATGCATAGAGACAAACACACACACATATATGCACACACGCATAGAGAGACACACACACAGAGATGCACAGAAACACACATATACAGACATGCATAGTGAGACACGCATATACACACGCACAGACACATATATATGCACACACGCATAGAGAGACGCACACATAGACACACATGCACAGACACACACATATACAGACATGCGTAGTGAGACACACACACACACACACATATATGCACACACGCATAGAGACACACACACACACACACACACATATATATATATATATATATATATATATATATATATATATATATATATATATATATATATATATATATATACACACACACACACACACACACACATGCTCAGAGACACACACATATACACACACGCACATATACACATGCACAGAGACACAGACACATATACACACACATGCATAGTGAGACAGTAAGACACACATATATACACACACATGCACAGAAACACACAGACAAATAAACACATCCATAGAGACACACACACACACACACACACATATATATATATATATATAAATACACACACACACAGAAACACAAACATATCCACACGCACACATATACACACACGCATAGAGAGACACACATATATATATATACACACACACAGAGTCACACACATTTGCACAGAGACCACTCTGCATGTGTGTGTCTCTGGAAGTGCTTCAGCTCACCTCCATCATCAAACAACCACCAGACATCGATGCTGCCCTTGCCCTGCTGCTGCTTGAACTGCCCACTGGCCTCCACCAGACGCTGGTTCAGCTTGGCCAGATCTGAGGCCTGAGGAACGCCTAGAGACACTGAACACACACACACACACACACAGTTGTACAATGGTTAAACAGTGTAAAGATGCTACAGTAAAAATCTGTAACAGTTCACAGTACGTTTCCTTAATATATATACTATACAGGCCACCTATTAAGCATAAATCACTTTTCTAAGTGGTTTAACCCCAGTGTGTGTGTGTGTGTGTGTGTGTGTGTGTGTGTGTGTGTGTGTGTTTCAGCAGTGTGTAAATATCTCCAGTCTCTAATGCTAATCATGAATTAATTGTGTTTATTATAATCAGACTTGATGAGTGAAACACTTTGATTGGCATTCTCGCTTTGTACGTGTCATCAGAGGGGGAAAGCCCCGCCCACTAGTGCCCATCTCTCCATCTCATTAGCATAAACAGCAGCCCTGAGTGAGAAGCAGCCGTCTGTCCATTAGCCATTAGAGTGTTTGAGCTGCTGAAGATAATGTCAGCATAGACTAAGAGGATTCTAGATGTGGAGTTCTAGATGAAGCAGCGGCAGGAGCGACATAGACTGACAGAAGCATCAAGCACACACTCACACTGAAGCACACATGCACACCTGACCACACACACACTGCTGTTTTACATCTGTCACTATGCTTATGCATATGCATCCATAGCTCCGCCCTCTTCTGACAAGAGCACAATCTCATTTGCATTTAAAGCGACAGTCACCAGAACAAGGCCTTGGTGTGTGTGTGTGTGTGTGTGTGTGTGTGTGTGTGTGTGTGTGTGTGCGTGCGTGTGTGTGTGTGTGTGTGTGTGATTTTAGGGATGAAGGTGATTTCTGAATGAATCTGCTGTTATGAACGACTCATTTGAACGACTCCTGATTCGCTGATCATCAGCACAAAAACACACTCAGCTAAATATCCTTTAATTATCATCATTATCCGTAATAACGGGCTGTAATTAGTGTCAGTGTCAGAGCTTCACCCTGAGCAGGAGCCCATTGGCTGATTAGATGAGCCTCTGAAAGCGGCTGTGCTGTTATAATCCAATCATCTGATCTCACAGAACACACAGCGCTGAACTCCAGACCTGCTCCGTCTCAAACACACATCTTCACACACTCATACACATACGTGTGCACCCATACACGCACACACATACTAATAAACACACAGTCACACAATAAACATACACTAACACACACACATAGATGCTCACACGCAGTCATACACACTCATTCATATATATGTACATACACACACACACACACACACACACTCAAACTCATACACACACTCACACATAAACACACTCTCATACATGCACACTCACTCATGCACAGACGCGCACACACATATGCACAGTCTCTTACACAAACACACACACACACATATGCGCAGTCTCTTACACAAACACACACACACACATATGCGCAGTCTCTTACACAAACACACACACACACATATGCGCAGTCTCTTACACAAACACACACACACACATATGCACAGTCTCTTACACAAACACACACACACACATATGCACATGCTCTAGTTTGTCTGCATATTTCCATTATCTTCATCTTCACGGCCTCTTCTGAATCAGATTTAATCATCGCGTCTCGTGTCATTTAGCAGACGCTCGTTTACAAGCGAACCATTAAACACTAATGTCTGTCTGTGTGTGTGTGTGTGTGTGTGTGTTTGTGCTATAATCACTGCACCACTGCAAACCATTACACCAAACAACAAACCGCAAGACTAGCTGGAAACTGCAGACAAATTAAAAACGCACAACGCCTTTCATTCATTTTCCTTCAGCTTAGTCCCTTATTTATCGAGGTCACCACAGCGGAATGAACCACTAACTATTCCAGCATATGTTTTACACAGCGAATGCCCTTCCAGCCGCAACCCAGTACTGGGAAACACCCATACACACTCATTCACACACATATTCATACACCACAGCCAATTTAGTTGATCAGTTCCCCTATAGCGCATGTGTTTGGACTGTGGGGGAAACCGGAGCACCCGGAGGAAACCCACACCAACACGGGGAGAACATGCAAACTCCACAAAGAAACACCAACTGACCCAGCTAAAACTCAAATCAGCAACCTTCTTGCTGTGAGGCCACAGTGCTAACCACTGAACCACCGTGCCGCCTCAATGCATGTCGATTATATCAAAACATGTGGAATTTATTGTGAAGCGACGGCTCAAAGTGAGTGTAATATTCAGGTTTATACACTGTAAGAGCTTGTTTATTACCTCTTAAGTCTCTTTTTATCACAATGTGCAGATTAAACTCACGTCTGAACTGTTTATGTGCAGTAATACTGTCAGAACTGTCAGAGAAATATGCAGTTATGCGGTTTATTTTTATTCTATGATGCAAAAAATAACCCTGATTGAAAACTTCATGCGAAATATTCTCAAAACCAGCAGGTTAAAATCATTTAAAGAGACTCAAAATCTAAAGAGCGGCTCAAAATTAATTAATTAAATAGGGGTGGCACGGTGGTTCAGTGGTTTGCACTGTGGCCTCACAGCAAGAAGGTCACTAGTTCGAGTTCCGGCTGGGTCAGTTGGTGTTTCTGTGTGGAGTTTGCATGTTCTCCCCGTGTTGGCGTGGGTTTCCTCCAGGTTTCCCCCACAGTCCAAACACATACGCTATAGGGGAATTGATCAACTAAATTGGCATTAGTGTATGAGCGTGTGTGCGAATGAGTGTGTATGTGTGTTTCCCAGTACTGGGTTGCAGCTGGAAGGGCATCAGCTGTGCTAAACATACGCTGGTAAAGTTGGCGATTCATTCCGCTGTGGCGACCCCAGATTAATAAAGGGAGTAATATGAAGGAAAATGAATGACTGATAAAAATAATTAATTCATTGTAAATTTCCCTTCTTATTAGACATGTTGCATATTTGCGCTGTTCATTTGTGCTTCATCTAAAACTCCACATCTAGAATCCTCTTAGTCTATGCTGACATTATCTTCAGCAGCTCAAACACTCTAATGGCTAATGGACAGACGGCTGCTTCTCACTCAGGGCTGCTGATTATGCTAATGAGATGGAGACTAGTGGGCGGGGCTTTCCCCCTCTGATGACACGTACAAAGAGAGAATGCCAATCAAAGTGTTTCATCATCAAGTCTGATTATAATAAACACAATTAATTCATGATTAGCATTAGAGACTGGAGATATTCACACACTGCTGACACACACACACACACACACACACACACACACAGTATTACAGATGTCCTTTAAGACTTGAACTAGACGTTATTTTGATGTCACAAGGATTTTAAATCAACTTATAATGCTACTTAAATGACTACTTCAACTTCTAAAATTGTATTAATTTGAGTTTAGGAATCATTAGAGCAGTAATCTCTGATCTCTTTAGAGTGTTTCGTTGTCAGATGTGCTGAACACCTTTGCTAGTCAGCTCTTTTTTAGAGGTTTTCTTGGCCCGGTTGAAGAAGCCTTTAGGTCCGGGCTGAAAGTCATTCTCCTCCATCTCCAGCGCCTGCTGCTCCATGATCATGCGCTCCATCTCCTCTTCACACACACACACACACACACACACACACACACACACACACACACACACACACACACACACACACACAGCATCTTCAGCATATTGTGACGCACATCAGCCACATTTGTGTGTGTGTGTGTGTGTGTGTATGTGTGTGTGTGTGTGTGTGTGTGTGTTTACCTTCTGCTTTGAGGATGTGTGAGATGTCCATCCCCTGACTGACTCTCATTATCACTGTCCCGAGCTCAAAGTCAAACGCATCGCTGCAGGAGAACAGAACAAACGTGTGTGTGTGTGTGTGTGTGTGTGTGTGTGTGTGAGGGAGAGAGAGAGACACTGATGCTCATTCAGAAAGACACTTTCTTCACTTACTGGAGAATTCCTACATAGTTCTGGACGTCCTGTGGTTTACTGGTTCTCCAATCACGCTTAAACCCCAGCATCACTGTGTTGGGCTTCATTCTGCCCAGTCCTGACGCCTGCACACACACACACACACACTTTTGCTCAGCTATGTAAACGGTGATATTACGTGGACATGTTATTTTCATAAACAAACAGTACATTCACACACACACACACACACACACAATACTTTCTTCAATTTTGTTTACACTTTTGGGCACAAACACACCCACAAATGCACACACACACACACACACACATTTGTATAAACTCACATGCACAAATTTATGCACACACACATATTCATGCACACACACACACTTGCATGCACATACACATACGCACAAACCCACATGCACATATACACACACACATATACAGACCGACACAAATGCATGCACACACATTCATGCACTTACACAAGTGCACACATACTCACACACACACACACATTTGTGCACACACATAAAAACACAAGCTTGCATAAACACACACATACACAAATACATGCTCTCAATCACATGCATAAACACTCGCAAACAGACACACACACACACATTTGTATAAACTCACATGCACATATACACAAACACACACACATGCACAGACATACACAAATTCATGCACACACACACACATATTCATGCACGCACACAGAAACACACATACACATATACACACACACATAAACAGACTGACACAAATGCATGCACACACATTCATGTATTTACACAAGTGTGCACATACTCACACACACACACAAGCACCTGCATGCGCACACACATTTGTGCACACACGTAAACACACAAGCTCACATAAACACACACATATACAAATACATGCACACAAGCACTTGATCACATGCATAAACACACACATACATACATTTGCTCATACAAACACACATGCACATTGCGCAGACAAATCACAATCACACACACACACACACACACGCACACACACACACACACACACACACACACATACACACACACACACACACACACACTCAGAACTGTTAAGTTTATTACCTGTTAAACATATTTGATTCCCTGTGAGTCTGCGTGTGTGTGTGTGTGTGTGTGTGTGTGTGTT
>NW_026613650.1:0-84097 GCF_903798145.1 Danio aesculapii | reverse complement strand
TTGGCTGCTGGCTAGACTGAGTTGAATGAGGCCAGACTCTAGTCTGTAGGACAGTCTGATGCAGAGTTATGAGCTCACAAAGGTTGATCCAATGTTAAGTAAATGGGAGTCTTTTACAATGGAAGTCTATGGGACAGTTGCTAGGGTGCTGTAAGTGGTTGCTAGGGAGTGGCTAGTAAGTTAAAAAGTCATCAGTTATTGGCTGCTGGCTAGACTGAGTTAAATGAGTCCAGTTAGAAGTCTGTAGGACAGTCTGATGCAGAGTTATGAGCTCACAAAGTTTGACCCAATGTTAAGTCAATGGGACTTTTGGGATTTTTCTGGGTCGTTTTTCGGAAAACCCAAGGTCGGATCAGTTAGAAAAGATATAGCAACCCGAGTCAGACCAGTTTGAAGGTTTGACGAAAGTTTGAAGTATGTAGCTTGAAAGGCCTAGGAGGAGATACACTTAGAAATTAGTCTCAGAAGAAGAAGAAGAAGAATAATAATAAGTTTAAGATAGATAACAATATGCTGGCTTTTCAAGCCACCATAACTAGATATTAAAGTTTGAGGACAAACTTTATGGTGGCTTGAAAAGCCGAGTCTGAATTAGCATGTTACTAGCATGAATTAGCAAGTAACTAGCATGATTCTAACATAAATTAGCATGTAACTAGCATGATTCTAGCATGAATTAGCATGTTACTAGCATGTTTCTAGCATGAATTAGCATGATTCTAGCATGAATTAGCATGTTACTAGCATGATTCTAGCATGGATTAGCATGTAACTAGCATGATTCTAGCATGAATTAGCATGTTACTAGCATGATTCTAGCATGAATTAGCATGTTATTAGCATGATTCTAGCATGAATTTGCATGATTCTAGCATGAATTAGCATGTTACTAGCATGTTTCTAGCATGAATTAGCATGTTACTAGCCTGTTTCTAGCATGAATTAGCATGTTATTAGCATGATTCTAGCATGAATTAGCATGTTTCTAGCATGAATTAGCATGTTACTAGCATGATTCTAGCATGAATTAGCATGTTACTAGCATGATTCTAGCATGAATTAGCATGTTACTAGCATTGTTCTAGCATGAATTAGCATGTTACTAGCATGTTTCTAGCATGAATTAGCATGTTACTAGCATGATTCTAGCATGAATTAGCATGTTACTAGCATGATTCTAGCATGAATTAGCATGTTACTAGCATGATTCTAGCATGAATTAACATGTTACTAGCATGATTCTAGCATGAATTAGCATGTTACTAGCATGATTCTAGCATGAATTAGCATGTTACTAGCATGATTCTAGCATGAATTAGCATGTTACTAGCATGATTCTACCATGAATTAGCATTTTACTAGCATGATTCTAGCATGAATTAGCATGTTACTAGCATGATTCTAGCATGGATTAGCATGTTACTAGCATGTTTCTAGCATGAATTAGCATGTTACTAGCATGTTTCTAGCATGAATTAGCATGTTATTAGCATGATTCTAGCATGAATTGGCATGTTACTAGCATGTTTCTAGCATGAATTAGCATGTTACTAGCATGATTCTAGCATGAATTAGCATGTTACTAGCATGTTTCTAGCATTAATTAGCATGTTACTAGCATGTTTCTAGCATGAATTAGCATGATTCTAGCATGATTCTAGAATGAATTAGCATGTTTCTAGCATGAATTAGCATGTTATTGGCATGATTCTAGCATGAATTAGCATGTTACTAGCATGATTCTAGCATGAATTAGCATGTTACTAGCATGTTTCTAGCATGAATTAGCATGTTACTAGCATGATTCTAGCATGAATTAGCATGTTACTAGCATGATTCTAGCATGAATTAGCATTTTACTAGCATGATTCTAGCATGAATTAGCATGTTACTAGCATGATTCTAGCATGGATTAGCATGTTACTAGCATGTTTCTAGCATGAATTAGCATGTTACTAGCATGTTTCTAGCATGAATTAGCATGTTACTAGCATGATTCTAGCATGAATTAGCATGTTACTAGCATGTTTCTAGCATGAATTAGCATGTTACTAGCATGATTCTAGCATGAATTAGCATGTTACTAGCATGATTCTAGCATGAATTAGCATGTTACTAGCATGATTCTAGCATGAATTAGCATGTTACTAGCATGATTCTAGCATGGATTAGCATGTTACTAGCATGTTTCTAGAATGAATTAGCATGTTACTAGCATGTTTCTAGCATGAATTAGCATGTTACTAGCATGATTCTAGCATGAATTAGCATGTTACTAGCATGTTTCTAGCATGAATTAGCATGTTACTTGCATGAATTAGCATGTTACTACCATGATTCTAGCATGAATTAGCATGTTATTAGCATGATTCTAGCATGAATTAGCATGTTACTAGCATGATTCTAGCATGTTACTAGCATGTTTCTAGCATGAATTAGCATGTTATTAGCATGTTTCTAGCATGAATTAGCATGTTGTTAGCATGATTCTAGCCTGAATTAGCATGTTTCTAGCATGAATTAGCATGTAACTAGCATGATTCTAGCATTAATTAGCATGTAACTAGCATGTTACTAGCATGATTCTAGCATGAGTCAGCTTGTTTCTAGCATGAATTAGCATGTTGTTAGCATGATTCTAGCATGAATTAGCATGTTACTAGCATGACTAGCATGTCACTATCGTGTTGCTAGCACCTTTCTAGCAAGATTAGCATGTCAGTAGGATGTTAAAACTGTTAGCGTGTGTTAGAATAGCTAGTCACAGTCTCTGGGACAGTTGCTAGGGTGCTGAAATTGGTTGCTAGGGAGTGGCTAGTAAGTTTAAAGGTAATCAGTGATTGGCTGCTGGCTAGACTGAGTTGAATGAGGCCAGACTCTAGTCTGTAGGACAGTCTGATGCAGAGTTATGAGCTTACAAAGGTTGATCCAATGTTAAGTCAATGGGAGTCTTTTACAATGGAAGTCTATGGGACAGTTGCTAGGGTGCTGTAAGTGGTTGCTAGGGAGTGGCTAGTAAGTAAAAAAGTCATCAGTTATTGGCTGCTGGCTAGACTGAGTTAAATGAGTCCAGTTAGAAGTCTGTAGGACAGTCTGATGCAGAGTTATGAGCTCACAAAGTTTGACCCAATGTTAAGTCAATGGGACTTTTGGGATTTTTCTGGGTCGTTTTTCGGAAAACCCAAAGTCGGATCAGTTAGAAAAGATATAGCAACCCGAGTCAGACCAGTTTGAAGGTTTGACGAAAGTTTGAAGTATGTAGCTTGAAAGGCCTAGGAGGAGATACACTTAGAAATTAGTCTCAGAAGAAGAAGAAGAAGAAGAAGAAGAAGAAGAAGAATAATAACTAGATATTAAAGTTTGAGGACAAACTTTATGGTGGCTTGAAAAGCCGAGTCTGAATTAGCATGTTACTAGCATGAATTAGCAAGTAACTAGCATGATTCTAACATAAATTTGCATGTAACTAGCATGATTATAGCATGAATTAGCATGTTACTAGCATGTTTCTAGCATGAATTAGCATGATTCTAGCATGAATTAGCATGTTACTAGCATGTTTCTAGCATGAGTTAGCATGTTACTAGCATGTTACTAGCATGAATTAGCATGTTACTAGCATGATTCTAGCATGAATTAGCATGTTACTAGCATGTTTCTAGCATGAATTAGCATGTTACTAGCATGTTTCTAGCATGATTTAGCATGTTATTAGCATGATTCTAGCATGAATTAGCATGTTTCTAGCATGAATTAGCATGAATTAGCATGTTACTAGCATGTTTCTAGCATGATTTAGCATGTTATTAGCATGATTCTAGCATGAATTAGCATGTTTCTAGCATGAATTAGCATGTTACTAGCATGATTCTAGCATGAATTAGCATGTTACTAGCATGTTTCTAGCATGAATTAGCATGTTACTAGCATGATTCTAGCATGAATTAGCATGTTACTAGCATGATTCTAGCATGAATTAGCATGTTATTAGCATGATTCTAGCATGAATTAGCATGTTACTAGCATGATTCTAGCATGAATTAGCATGTTACTAGCATGATTCTAGCATGAATTAGCATGTAACTAGCATGATTCTAGCATGAGTTAGCATGTTACTAGCATGATTCTAGCATGAGTTAGCATGTTACTACCATGATTCTAGCATGAATTAGCATGTTACTAGCATGATTCTAGCATGAATTAGCATTTTACTAGCATGATTCTAGCATGAATTAGCATGTTACTAGCATGATTCTAGCATGGATTAGCATGTTACTAGCATGATTCTAGCATGAATTAGCATGTTACTAGCATGATTCTAGCATGAATTAGCATGTTTCTAGCATGATTCTAGCATGAATTAGCATGTTTCTAGCATGAATTAGCATGTTATTAGCATGATTCTAGCATGAATTAGCATGTTTCTAGCATGAATTAGCATGTTATTAGCATGATTCTAGCATGAATTAGCATGTTACTAGCATGTTTCTAGCATGAATTAGCATGTTACTAGCATGATTCTAGCATGAATTAGCATGTTACTAGCATGATTCTAGCATGAATTAGCATTTTACTAGCATGATTCTAGCATGAATTAGCATGTTACTAGCATGATTCTAGCATGGATTAGCATGTTACTAGCATGATTCTAGCATGGATTAGCATGTTACTAGCATGATTCTAGCATGAATTAGCATGTTTCTAGCATGATTCTAGCATGAATTAGCATGTTACTGGCATGATTATAGCATGAATTAGCATGTTACTGGCATGATTATAGCATGAATTAGCATGTTACTAGCATGATTCTAGCATGAATTAGCATGTTATTAGCATGATTCCAGCATGAATTAGCATGTTTCTACCATGAATTAGCATGTAACTAGCATGATTCTAGCATTAATTAGCATGTAACTAGCATGTTACTAGCATGATTCTAGCATGAGTCAGCTTGTTTCTAGCATGAATTAGCATGTTGTTCGCATGATTCTAGCATGAATTAGCATGTTTCTAGCATGATTTAGCATGTTATTAGCATGATTCTAGCATGAATTAGCATGTTTCTAGCATGAATTAGCATGTTTTTAGCATGATTCTAGCATGAATTAGCATGTTATTAGCATGATTCTAGCATGAATTAGCATGTTACTAGTATGATTCTAGCATGGATTAGCATGTTACTAGCATGATTTTAGCATGGATTAGCATGTTACTAGCATGATTCTAGCATGAATTAGCATGTAACTAGCATGATTCTAGCATGAATTAGCATGTTACTAGCATGTTTCTAGCATGAATTAGCATGTTATTAGCATGATTCTAGCATGAATAAGCATGTTACTAGCATGTTTCTAGCATGAATTAGCATGTTACTAGCATGTTTCTAGCATGAATTAGCATGTTACTAGCATGATTCTAGCATGAATTAGCATGTTACTAGCATGTTTCTAGCATGAATTAGCATGTTACTAGCATGTTTCTAGCATGATTTAGCATGTTATTAGCATGCTTCTAGCATGAATTAGCATGTTTCTAGCATGAATTAGCATGATTCTAGCATGAATTAGCATGTTACTAGCATGATTCTAGCATGAATTAGCATGTTACTAGCATGTTTCTAGCATGAATTAGCATGTTACTAGCATGATTCTAGCATAAATTAGCATGAATTAGCATGTTACTAGCATGATTCTAGCATGAATTAGCATGTTATTAGCATGATTCTAGCATGTTACTAGCATGATTCTAGCATGAATTAGCATGTTACTAGCATGATTCTAGCATGAATTATTATGTTACTAGCATGATTCTAGCATGGATTAGCATGTAACTAGCATGATTCTAGCATGAATTAGCATGTTACTAGCATGTTTCTAGCATGCTTCTAGCATGTTACTAGCATGATTCTAGCATGAATTAGCATATTACTAGCATGATTCTAGCATGAATTAGCATGTTACTAGCATGTTACTAGCATGTTTCTAGCATGATCTAGCATGTTACTAGCATGATTCTAGCATGAATTAGCATGTTACTAGCATGTTTCTAGCATGAATTAGCATGTTACTAGCATGATTCTAGCATGAATTAGCATGTTATTAGCATGATTCTAGCATGAATTAGCATGTTACTAGCATGATTCTAGCATGAATTAGCATGTTACTAGCATGATTCTAGCATGAATTAGCATGTTACTAGCATGATTCTAGCATGGATTAGCATGTAACTAGCATGATTCTAGCATGAATTAGCATGTTACTAGCATGTTTCTAGCATGAATTAGCATGTTACTAGCATGATTCTAGCATGAATTAGCATGTAACTAGCATGTTTCTAGCATGAATTAGCATGTTACTAGCATGTTTCTAGCATGAATTAGCATGTTGTTAGCATGATTCTAGCATGAATTAGCATGTTTTTAGCATCATTCTAGCATGAATTAGCATGTTACTAGCATGATTCTAGCATGGATTAGCATGTTACTACCATGATTCTAGCATGAATTAGCATGTTACTAGCATGATTCTAGCATGGATTAGCATGTTACTAGCATGATTCTAGCATGAATTAGCATGTTACTAGCATGTTTCTAGCATGAATTAGCATGTAACTAGCATGATTCTAGCATTAATTAGCATGTAACTAGCATGTTACTAGCATGATTCTAGCATGAATCAGCTTGTTTCTAGCATGAATTAGCATGTTGTTAGCATGATTCTAGCATGAATTAGCATGTTACTAGCATGACTAGCATGTCACTATCGTGTTGCTAGCACCTTTCTAGCAAGATTAGCATGTCAGTAGGAAGTTTAAACTGTTAGCATGTGTTAGAAAAGCTAGTCACAGTCTCTGGGACAGTTGCTAGGGTGCTGAAATTGGTTGCTAGGGAGTGGCTAGTAAGTTTAAAGGTAATCAGTGATTGGCTGCTGGCTAGACTGAGTTGAATGAGGCCAGACTCTAGTCTGTAGGACAGTCTGATGCAGTTCTGAGCTCACAAAGGTTGATCCAATGTTAAGTAAATGGGAGTCTTTTACAATGGAAGTCTATGTGACAGTTGCTAGGGTGCTGTAAGTGGTTGCTAGGGAGTGGCTAGTAAGTTAAAAAGTCATCAGTTATTGGCTGCTGGCTAGACTGAGTTAAATGAGTCCAGTTAGAAGTCTGTAGGACAGTCTGATGCAGAGTTATGAGCTCACAAAGTTTGACCCAATGTTAAGTCAATGGGACTTTTGGGATTTTTCTGGGTCGTTTTTCGGAAAACCCAAGGTCGGATCAGTTAGAAAAGATATAGCAACCCGAGTCAGACCAGTTCGAAGGTTTGACGAAAGTTTGAAGTATGTAGCTTGAAAGGCCTAGGAGGAGATACACTTAGAAATTAGTCTCAGAAGAAGAAGAAGAAGAAGAAGAATAACTAGATATTAAAGTTTGAGGACAAACTTTATGGTGGCTTGAAAAGCCGAGTCTGAATTAGCATGTGACTAGCATGAATTAGCAAGTAACTAGCATGATTCTAACATAAATTAGCATGTAACTAGCATGATTCTAGCATGAATTAGCATGTTACTAGCATGTTTCTAGCATGAATTAGCATGATTCTAGCATGAATTAGCATGTTACTAGCATGTTTCTAGCATGAGTTAGCATGTTACTAGCATGTTTCTAGCATGAATTAGCATGTTATTAGCATGATTCTAGCATGAATTAGCATGTTTCTAGCATGAATTAACATGTTATTAGCATGATTCTAGCATGAATTAGCATGTTACTAGCATGATTCTAGCATGAATTAGCATGTTACTAGCATGATTCTAGCATGAATTAGCATGTTACTAGCATGTTTCTAGCACAAATTGGCATGTTACTAGCATGTTTCTAGCATGATTTAGCATGTTATTAGCATGATTCTAGCATGAATTAGCATGTTTCTAGCATGAATTAGCATGTTATTAGCATGATTCTAGCATGAATTAGCATGTTACTAGCATGATTCTAGCATGAATTAGCATGTTTCTAGCATGAATTAGCATGTTACTAGCATGATTCTAGCATGAATTAGCATGTTACTAGCATGATTCTAGCATGAATTAGCATGTTATTAGCATGATTCTAGCATGAATTAGCATGTTACTAGCATGATTCTAGCATGAATTAGCATGTTACTAGCATGATTCTAGCATGAATTAGCATGTTACTAGCATGATTCTAGCATGGATTAGCATGTAACTAGCATGATTCTAGCATGAATTAGCATGTTACTTGCATGTTTCTAGCATGAATTAGCATGTTATTAGCATGATTCTAGCATGAATTAGCATGTTACTAGCATGATTCTAGCATGAAATAGCATGTTACTAGCATGTTTCTAGCATGAATTAGCATGTTACTAGCATGATTCTAGCATGAATTAGCATGTTACTAGCATGTTTCTAGCATTAATTAACATGTTACTAGCATGTTTCTAGCATGAATTAGCATGTTATTAGCATTATTCTAGCATGAATTAGCATGTTTCTAGCATGAATTAGCATGTTATTAGCATAATTCTAGCAAGAATTAGCTTGTTACTAGCATGATTCTAGCATGAATTAGCATGTTACTAGCATGTTTCTAGCATGAATTAGCATGTTACTAGCATGATTCCAGCATGAATTAGCATGTTACTAGCATGATTCTAGCATGAATTAGCATTTTACTAGCATGATTCTAGCATGAATTAGCATGTTACTAGCATGATTCTAGCATGGATTAGCATGTTACTAGCATGTTTCTAGCATAAATTAGCATGTTACTAGCATGATTCTAGCATGAATTAGCATGTTTCTAGCATGAATTAGCATGTTACTAGCATGATTCTAGCATGAATTAGCATGTTACTAGCATGTTTCTAGCATGCATTAGCATGTTACTAGCATGATTCTAGCATGAATTAGCATGTTTCTAGCATGAATTAGCATGTTACTAGCATGATTCTAGCATGAATTAGCATGTTACTAGCATGATTCTAGCATGAATTAGCATGTTATTAGCATGATTCTAGCATGAATTAGCATGTTACTAGCATGATTCTAGCATGAATTAGCATGTTACTAGCATGATTCTAGCATGAATTAGCATGTTACTAGCATGATTCTAGCATGGATTAGCATGTAACTAGCATGATTCTAGCATGAATTAGCATGTTACTTGCATGTTTCTAGCATGAATTAGCATGTTATTAGCATGATTCTAGCATGAATTAGCATGTTACTAGCATGATTCTAGCATGAAATAGCATGTTACTAGCATGTTTCTAGCATGAATTAGCATGTTACTAGCATGATTCTAGCAAGAATTAGCATAATGTTAGCATGTTTCTAGCATGAATTAGCATGTTACTAGCATATTTCTAGCATGAATTAGCATGTTACTAGCATGATTCTTGCATGAATTGGCATGTTGCTAGCATGTTTCTAGCATAAATTAGCATGTTACTAGCATGGTTCTAGCATGAATTTGCATGTTACTAGCATGATTCTAGCATGAATTAGCATGTTACTAGCATGTTTCTAGCTTGAATTAGCATGTTGTTAGCATGATTCTAGCATGAATTAGCATGATTCTAGCATGAATTAACATGTTACTGGCATGATTACAGCATGAATTAGCATGTTACTAGCATGATTCTAGCATGAATTAGCATGTTATTAGCATGATTCTAGCAGGAATTAGCATGTAACTAGCATGATTCTAGCATGAATTAGCATGTTAATAGCATGTTTCTAGCATGAATTAGCATGTTGTTAGCATGATTCTAGCATAAATTAGCATGTTACTAGCATGATTCTAGCACGAATTAGCATGTTACTAGCATGTTTCTAGCATGAATTAGCATGTTGTTAGCATTAATTAGCATGTTTCTAGCATGATTCTAGCATGTTTCTAGCATGAATTAGCATGTTACTAGCATGATTCTAGCATGAATTAGCATGTAACTAGCATGATTCTAGCATGAATTAGCATGTTACTAGCATGTTTCTAGCATGAATTAGCATGATTCTAGCATGAATTAGCATGTTACTAGCATGTTTCTAGCATGAATTAGCATGTTACTAGCATGTTTCTAGCATGAATTAGCATGTTACTAGCATGATTCTAGCATGAATTAGCATGTTACTAGCATGTTTCTAGCATGAATTAGCATGTTATTAGCATGATTCTAGCATGTTTCTAGCACGAATTAGCATGTTTCTAGCATGAATTAGCATGTTATTAGCATGATTCTAGCATGAATTAGCATGTTACTAGCATGATTCTAGCATGGATTAGCATGTTACTAGCATGTTTCTAGCATGAATTAGCATGTTAATAGCATGATTCTAGCATGAATTAGCATGAATTAGCATGTTATTAGCATGATTCTAGCATGAATTAGCATGTTACTAGCAAGATTCTAGCATGAATTAGCATGTAACTAGCATGATTCTAGCATGAATTAGCATGTTACTAGCATGATTCTAGCATGAATTAGCATGTTCCTAGCATGATTCTAGCATGAATTAGCATGTTACTAGCATGATTCTTGCATGAATTAGCATGTTACTAGCATGTTTCTAGCATAATTTAGCATGTTACTAGCATGGTTCTAGCATGAATTAGCATGTTACTAGCATGATTCTAGCATGAATTAGCATGTTACTAGCATGAATTAGCATGATTCTAGCATGAATTAGCATGTTACTAGTGTAGCTGGGCTAATAAGTATAAAATATACAAATGCAAATTATTAGTGAACTTCATCAAAACTTTACTTTTTAAAATTACTTTTGTTTTATATTTTCTTTTCATAACTATAATGTACTGTATATAGTTTTGGTAGAGAAGTTTTCTATGCGGAACCATGTTAGCAAACGTTTTATGGAGAGCACATATTCGTGATGCACACAGTAACTCATGCGGTGTGTGGGCAGGCAGCGCCATCTTCAGTGTTGAATCTGCCGCTGACTGAGTTGGTTGCATGCTCTCTCGCTCTGCTAATGCGAGCCTGGTAAGGATTTTCAAGAGTATTTAATGAGTTCACTGTGTTAATTCATGTGACAGTGGATGTATAAATGTGATAAAGCTATGATGTATCGAAAATGAATGTTAATAATCACATTTTGAGTGCTTAAAGTGACTTTCCTTTCTGATTGGCAGAGTGAAAAAGAGAGAGACAAGTTTTTCATCATGTTAACTGTGCTCTGTGTTTTTGCAGGTATGTTTACTATGTTTTAAGTGATGTTTGAAATCTGTGTTTTACACGAGTTGTGTAAAATGAGGTCTGTTTGCAAAGCAGTTTAATTTTGCGGATATTAATGTATTTTATTTTATATTGTAATTTAAATGTATGCTTGTGTATCATTTTTGGTGTTTGACACTATTTTTCATCCTATTGTTCACTAATTTAGTGACCAGTGAAACATTATATTCCTTTTACAAGTTATCTGATGTATACTACAATGTTTGGTCTTGACTGATAATATTTGTGGTCTATTTAATTGTATTTTCTTTTACCTTTTGTTTTTGTCAATTTGTTTGTTATTATTAATTATTAATTCAGTGTTGAATCTGCCGCTGACTGAGTTGGTTGCATGCTCTCTCGCTCTGCTAATGCGAGCCTGAGTGAAAAAGAGAGAGACAAGTTTTTCATCATGTTAACTGTGCTCTGTGTTTTTGCAGAATAAATCCAATTTGAGACCTCCAACGTTGCTGTCGTCTTATAAAAAAAAAAAAACCACACAACCAGAGTAAAACTGCTACATTAAAATGGTGCCGTGACCTACTGGATCAACAGAGTCAGCTGCTGCCGACCACCGGAGTTGTTCTACGTGTTCGAGTGCTGTAAGTGGAGGCTGAAGAATCCGTTCACCACTGTTCCAGTTGCTGCTTCGTAAAAGAGACTGAAAGGGAATAAAGGGACTATTCTGCGGTTTGATACTGACGAACTCTTGGTTTCTCCTCATCTAATTTGTTTGACATTTTCTGAGGTTAGTTATCCTTTGTGCTTATTTTGTTGTAAAATCATACCATGGCTGGGGTAAGAAAAGACTCTGAGTTTATGACACCATACCTTGGGAGGGGTAGAGGGCTGTTGGGTGTAGAAATTCCTATCGCTGGTAAACCTAGAGCGTTAATTTATAGTCCTCAATCACACGATAGTCCAACAAGCCAACCTGCTGGTCCGACTGCCTCTACGCCTAGTAATGCTGATGAGAATGTTGCACAACAGTTACGTGACCTTATTGGTGAATTAGGCAGTCAAATAGGCGATTCCATTGTCAACCGGCTGTTAGTTAGCCAAACTCCAGTTGCCCCTTCTAGCTCAGTCACTTTCAATGGTGTTGTCCCTGAATCCACTAATGCAGGCCATAGTCTTGCCAATGTCAGTCTAATTGTTAAGCCAGACATCAGAGAACCTCCTATGTTCAGAGGTGACGATTCAGACAAGTGCACGATTCAGGAATGGATAGAGCTGATGGAATTGTATCTCCACAAAGCAGATTGCTCTAACAAAGATCAGGTAGATGAGATACTGAGCCATCTGCTAGGCAGGGCTAAAAATATCGTTAAAGTTAAACTAAAGTGCAACCCTGATGAAGCCATCTCCCCTGAAACCATCTATGATGTGTTAAGACGTTATTTCAGTGAACATCCTGGATCCTGTCAACCTCTAGCTGACTTTTATGCGACACAACCCAAAGCAAATGAGTGCCCTGTTGACTACTGGGTTAGATTAAATACAGCTGCTGAGTTAGCAGACAGTCACTTGCAGAGACAAGGCGCAAGGATAAAAAACATGAGTTCTGAGATTTCTATGATGTTTATCAGGAATTGCCCAGACCCAGGCCTTTCTAGTGTCTTTAGGTGTAAACCTATAAGTAAATGGACTATCACTGAAATCCAGGAAGCTATAGATGAGCACCACAGAGATGTTCAGTCTAAGACACTGCCTGTCACTCATGTAGTTAAGTCTGTTCACGTCGCTACAGCCAAAGTATTGTCCAGTCCACACACTGTTCCTGGAGGGGAGAGTCTAAATGCAGCTGCTCCAGCTTATGTCTCTGAAAGTCCTCTAAAGGCTGCAGAATCAGCAACTTCAGATGCTGGCATTTTGGAGCGTGTTTTAAACATGCTGGAAAGGGTACTGGAGCGTACTAGCCAACCTGCTCCTGTCCCACAACCAAGAGTAACGCAGTGGCGCAGTACATCTCCATGTAGAGTCTGTGGTGACAGAAATCATTCAACCCGTTCACACTGTATGAGAGAAAAGAGATGCTTATCATGCCTAGAGATTGGACATCAACAGAAGCAGTGTCGCAAAGTTGTCAGCCCAGCTGGACCTCCTGCTTTGGATTCACATGTTCAGGGAAACTGATGCACTCACATTTTGGAGGGGACTATGTGAGTGTACAGCATCACACCCTCGATATGGACGATAATTTCTCTGTTTATGATGAGTGTTGCAAATCTGTCTCCAGTGATACTGTTTTTTTTCAGAACATTACCAAGCTGGAGAAGTCAGATAGTCTGTTCTATACACCAGTGTTATTGAATGATAATGTCTCAGTTCAAGCTTTGTTAGATAGCGGATCCATGGCTTGCACGATTAATGGAGAAACGGAGCGAAAGTTGTTGAGTGAAGGGATGCCCGCACAAGTTGATCAGTCACACATGGATATTCTTCTCATTGGCTGTGGTGGTGTTAAAGTCAAACCAAGTGGAGTGTACCAGCTAAAAATGGATGTGTATGGCAAGCAGCTAAGTGTGCCCACGTTAGTTGTGCCTGATCAAAGAGACCAGTTGATTCTGGGAACTAATGTTATTAAGTTCTTACTCACCCAGCTCAAACAAGACTCTAATTATTGGAATGTTGTGAACCACCCTGTGCTGTCTGGAGAACCTGAAATTGAGCAGTTTTTGAACATGCTGTCAGGCATTAACAGATGGAAGGGTAACAAAATCCCTGATATTGTGGGCACTGCAAAACTGACCCAAGCTGTCACTCTTTTGCCCAAACAGGAACACCTTGTGTGGGGTAAGCTACCACTGAATGCTCCAGTTTCCTTGGGTAGTGCTATTATGATTGAACCTACAAAGACACTGACCCACAAGAAAAGTGTTATGGTCGGAAGAGTTATAGCGTCCATGTCTGGAGATAGATGGGTCCCAGTTAAAATCATAAATCTTCTTGATAAGCCTATTACGCTTAAAAGGAACTCCAAAATTGCAGATGTGTTCCCTGTTGTGGCAGTGGAGGACCTTTGTGTGCTTCATGATCATGATAATGAAATGGTGAGTGTGCACTGCCAGAAGACTGTTGGTGATATTGTCAGTGATGAGGAAGATCGTCCAGTCTCCAAATTTCATGAGTGCATGCAGAAACTTAACCTTGGAGACCTGGATATTGACTCGTGCGAAGTATCCACTTATTGGAAGAGTGAGTTAGTGCAGCTCATTACAAGACATGAGGAAGTTTTTTCGAAGCATAAATTGGATTGTGGGAAAGCCAAAGAGTTTGTCCACCGAATTCATTTGTCAGATGATCGTCCTTTCAGACTTCCGTACCGCCGTGTCCCTCCTGCTCAGTATCTAAAGCTGAGAACTGTGCTCTCAGAGATGGAAGAACAGGAGATTATACGCAAGTCGTATAGTGAGTGGGCTTCACCACTTGTGCTAGTATGGAAGAAGACTGGAGATCTTAGGGTGTGCGTGGATTACCGCTGGCTGAATACTCGAACTGTTAAAGACGCCCACCCCTTGCCTCATCAGGCAGACTGCTTGGCAGCTTTGGGAGGTAACGCCATCTTCAGTGCAATGGACTTGACCTCTGGGTTCTATAACATCGTTGTATCCGAGGAAGACAGAAAGTTCACTGCCTTTACGACTCCCATGGGCCTCTTTGAATTTAATCGTCTGCCACAAGGGCTCTGTAACAGTCCCGCCAGCTTCATGAGACTCATGACCAACATCTTCGGAGATCAGAATTTCCTCACACTGCTGTGCTATCTTGATGATCTTTTGGTGTATGCCCCAAATGAAGAGGAGGCCATTAAACGGCTTGAGCTCGTGTTTACTAGGCTGAAGGCACATGGACTGAAATTGGCCCCTAAGAAGTGCCATTTTTTAAGACGTAGTGTGAAGTTTCTGGGTCATATCATCGATGAGACTGGAGTGGCAACAGATCCGGATAAGGTCAGTGCCATATCAGCTGTGTCTGAAGCAGACCTTATGATGTCAGATGGAGTAACGCCCTCACAAAAAAAGATCAAGTCATTTTTAGGAATGGTGATGTATTATCAGAAGTTTATTCCTAACTGTTCCAGTGTAGCTAAACCCCTGTTCAACTTGACAGCAGCGCCTAAAGGGAAAAAAACATCTCAAAGGGGTGAAATACATTTTAAGAAATTAAATCCTGGTGACTGGACAAAAGAACATAGTGAGGCTTTCCAGAATTTAAAGTCATCTTTGCTAGAGTCTGTTGTGCTGGCACACCCCGATTTCAGCAGACCATTCGTTTTATGCACCGATGCGTCCTTGGATGGTTTAGGGGCCGTACTTTCCCAAGTACCAGATGGTGAAAATAAGGCACGCCCCATCGCCTTTGCCAGCAAAGCCCTCACCAAGGCACAAACTAAGTACCCTGCCCATCGTCTGGAATTTCTGGCTTTAAAGTGGTCCGTCTGTGACAAGTTCAGTCACTGGCTAAAAGGACACAACTTCACTGTCTGGACGGACAACAATCCTTTAACGTACATATTAACAAAGCCTAAACTAGACGCATGTGAGCAGAGGTGGGTGTCTAAGCTGGCCCCCTATAGCTTTAACATTCAATACATACCTGGAAGCAGAAATGTGGTCGCTGATGCTTTAAGTAGACAGCCCTTCGTCCATCAGAGGGTTGGTCAAAGACTGATATCTGAACCATACAGCGTTCTGTTGAATGAGTCAGAAAAAGTTCAGGAAAACACTGTTCAGGATGCCTTTAGGTTAAGTGCGAACAACTGCACTGTTGAACACCAAACCTGTAGACCTCTAGAGCACTGTTCTCTTACTTGCACTGAAGTATCAGCAGTTCTTGATGTCCATACTCATTGGGAAACAGGAGCATCTGATAGGGCGATGCAATGGCTCTCTCAAGATACTCACCAGTTGTTGACTCCAGGTCCCACTCCACTGCCTGTGTTCTCGCTGAGTGAGTTGCGACAGAAGCAGCAAGATGATAAGATCCTCTCAAGAGTTTTATTTTACGTGAGTAGAGCAAAGAAGCCTTCTAGGCGTGAGAGAGCTGGTGAGACATTTGAGGTGCTCAAAACCCTGAAACAGTGGGAGAAGCTTAAAATGCTTGATGGAGTGTTATACAGGGTGACAAAAGATGCCCTGACAGGAAAGAAGAGGTGGCAGTATGTCGTTCCAGCTTCCCTTGTGAGTCAGGCTCTTTCGGGGATCCACAATGAAGCTGGACATCAAGGTCAGGGTAGGACTTTATCCCTTGCGAGACAGAGGTTCTTCTGGTCAAGTTTGGAGCACGATGTGCGTGAGCATGTCAAATGTTGTAAACGGTGTGTTGTGAGCAAAACACCCGAACCTGAAGGAAGAGCCCCTCTGGAAAGCATTAAGACATCATGCCCACTGGAGTTGGTATGCATAGATTTTTGGAGCGCTGAGGATTGCAGTGGTCGCAGTGTGGATGTTCTGGTCATAACTGACCATTTTACCAAAATGGCCTGTGCTTTTCCCTGTAAAAGTCAATCTTCAAAGCAAGTAGCGAGGATTCTTTGGGATAAGTTTTTCTGTATTTATGGCTTCCCTGAAAGGATCCATTCGGATCAAGGCGCCAACTTTGAGAGCCAACTCATACGTGAGTTATTGGACGTCGCTGGTGTGAAAAAGTCCAGAACAACTGCATATCACCCCATGGGCAATGGCCATGTTGAACGTTTTAACAGGACCCTGGGTAGCATGATCAGGTCATTACCTCCAAGGAGCAAGCAAAAGTGGCCGCAGATGTTGCAAACTCTGACCTTTGCCTATAACTGCACAGCTCACGAGTCAACTGGCTATGCGCCTTTTTATCTAATGTATGGCAGAATTCCCAAGCTTCCAGTGGATGTGATGTTCAGCAGCATAGAAAGAGACTGTGTCATTGCTGACTATGATACTTATGTGAAACGTCTAAGGGATGACTTGAAAGAAGCCTTGTCTCTTGCTCAAGTGAATTCTGAAGCCAGTCAAAAACGGCAAGCTGACTTGTACAACAAAAAGACGAAAGGATGCAGGATTGAAGTTGGTGACCAGGTTTTGTTGGCGAACAAAGGTGAACGTGGACGGAGAAAACTAGCTGACAAGTGGGACTCCACACCTTATGTCGTTGTTGCTCTTAACCCTCAGTGTCACACTTATCGCATCCGCAACACCCACAATGGTTTGGAGAAGACGGTTCATAGAAACATGCTTCTTCAAGCTAACTTCTTGCCAATTGAGACTAAAGGACTTGAACCCTCATTCAGTGATGACTGTGAACCAGATGATTGTAGCAGTGCATTGAGTGGCGCTCTGACACCATTGTCTGCTTGTAGTCATGCAGATCGAACTGCTAGTTGGGTTGCAGAGACTTTAATCCCAGATGATGTCCCTATTGAATCGGAGAGTGTTATGTCATTGGTAGTAAACCCAGAAGCTTCTAGGACTTGTCTTTCTACAGTGCAGTCTGATACCTTAAGTTGTGAAGATGTCATAGTTCATTCTGAAGTGACAAAAACTCATTCAGGGACAGACTCACTGGTATCAAACAGAGCTTTGACAAGGGGTGCAAATACCTCTGAATCAGTTGTTTCGTCTTCCAGTAGAGTTTCACTTCCGGTTAGGACTAGGGTCGGAAGACTTGTGAAGCCTGTAAATAGGTTAATTCAAAATATGGCTCAAAATGTAAAGATGACAAGTTCAGTCAGTGAGTTTGCAAAATCTTTATTGTCGTGAGTCCTGATAATCATAGGATAAAACCATTTCCTTTATGGAACCTTATCTTTTGAGTATATTTCTCACAGTGTGTGGGATTCTGAGTTTTGAAATCGCTGTCTTATTGAGGTCAAAATAATGGTGTTTTGGGCACCATTATTGCAAGTGCGTCTTAGTAGGCCTGATCAACCTGTTTAGACCACTTACCCTGTTAGGTGGGAAGCAAATATGCTGCTGTGACTTGTGTATTAAATGACAGTTGAGATTCTCAGATGAATATATATTTAATTACTTTATTTTTTTGTAATTGAATGCTTTCTTTGAGATGCAAGTTTTGTGAAGTTCAGAGGGGAGTATGTAGCTGGGCTAATAAGTATAAAATATACAAATGCAAATTATTAGTGAACTTCATCAAAACTTTACTTTTTAAAATTACTTTTGTTTTATATTTTCTTTTCATAACTATAATGTACTGTATATAGTTTTGGTAGAGAAGTTTTCTATGCGGAACCATGTTAGCAAACGTTTTATGGAGAGCACATATTCGTGATGCACACAGTAACTCATGCGGTGTGTGGGCAGGCAGCGCCATCTTCAGTGTTGAATCTGCCGCTGACTGAGTTGGTTGCATGCTCTCTCGCTCTGCTAATGCGAGCCTGGTAAGGATTTTCAAGAGTATTTAATGAGTTCACTGTGTTAATTCATGTGACAGTGGATGTATAAATGTGATAAAGCTATGATGTATCGAAAATGAATGTTAATAATCACATTTTGAGTGCTTAAAGTGACTTTCCTTTCTGATTGGCAGAGTGAAAAAGAGAGAGACAAGTTTTTCATCATGTTAACTGTGCTCTGTGTTTTTGCAGGTATGTTTACTATGTTTTAAGTGATGTTTGAAATCTGTGTTTTACACGAGTTGTGTAAAATGAGGTCTGTTTGCAAAGCAGTTTAATTTTGCGGATATTAATGTATTTTATTTTATATTGTAATTTAAATGTATGCTTGTGTATCATTTTTGGTGTTTGACACTATTTTTCATCCTATTGTTCACTAATTTAGTGACCAGTGAAACATTATATTCCTTTTACAAGTTATCTGATGTATACTACAATGTTTGGTCTTGACTGATAATATTTGTGGTCTATTTAATTGTATTTTCTTTTACCTTTTGTTTTTGTCAATTTGTTTGTTATTATTAATTATTAATTCAGTGTTGAATCTGCCGCTGACTGAGTTGGTTGCATGCTCTCTCGCTCTGCTAATGCGAGCCTGAGTGAAAAAGAGAGAGACAAGTTTTTCATCATGTTAACTGTGCTCTGTGTTTTTGCAGAATAAATCCAATTTGAGACCTCCAACGTTGCTGTCGTCTTATTAAAAAAAAAAAACCACACAACCAGAGTAAAACTGCTACACTAGCATGATTCTAGCATGAATTAGCATGATTCTAGCATGAATTAGCATGTTACTAGCATGATTCTAGCATGAATTAGCATGTTACTAGCATGTTTCTAGCATGAATTAGCATGTTACTAGCATGATTCTAGCATGAATTAGCATGTTACTAGCATGATTCTAGCATAAATTAGCATGTTATTAGCATGATTCTAGCATGAATTAGCATGTTACTAGCATGATTCTAGCATGAATTAGCATGTTACTAGCATGTCTCTAGCATGAATTAGCATGTTATTAGCATGAATTAGCATGTTTCTAGCATGAATTAGCATGTTATTAGCATGATTCTAGCATGAATTAGCATGTTACTAGCATGATTCTAGCATGAATTAGCATGTTACTAGCATGTTTCTAGCATGGATTAGCATGTTACTAGCATGATTCTAGCATGAATTAGCATGTTACTAGCATGATTCTAGCATGAATTAGCATGTTACTAGCATGAGTCTAGCATGAATTAGCATGTTACTAGCATGATTCTAGCATGGATTAGCATGTTACTAGCATGATTCTAACATGAATTAGCATGTTACTAGCATGTTTCTAGCATGAATTAGCATGTTACTAGCATGATTCTAGCATGTTACTAGCATGTTTCTAGCATAAATTAGCATGTTACTAGCATGTTTCTAGCATGAATTACCATATTGTTAGCATGATTCTAGCATGAATTAGCATGTTTCTAGCATGAATTAGCATGTAACTAGCATGATTCTAGCATTTATTAGCATGTAACTAGCATGTTACTAGCATGATTCTAGCATGAATCAGCTTGTTTCTAGCATGAATTAGCATGTTGTTGGCATGATTCTAGCATGAATTAGCATGTTACTAGCATGACTAGCATGTCACTATCGTGTTGCTAGCACCTTTCTAGCAAGATTAGCATGTCAGTAGGATGTTAAAACTGTTAGCGTGTGTTAGAATAGCTAGTCACAGTCTCTGGGACAGTTGCTAGGGTGCTGAAATTGGTTGCTAGGGAGTGGCTAGTAAGTTTAAAGGTAATCAGTGATTGGCTGCTGGCTAGACTGAGTTGAATAAGGCCAGACTCTAGTCTGTAGGACAGTCTGATGCAGAGTTATGAGCTCACAAAGGTTGATCCAATGTTAAGTAAATGGGAGTCTTTTACAATGGAAGTCTATGGGACAGTTGCTAGGGTGCTGTAAGTGGTTGCTAGGGAGTGGCTAGTAAGTTAAAAAGTCATCAGTTATTGGCTGCTGGCTAGACTGAGTTAAATGAGTCCAGTTAGAAGTCTGTAGGACAGTCTGATGCAGAGTTATGAGCTCACAAAGTTTGACCCAATGTTAAGTCAATGGGACTTTTGGGATTTTTCTGGGTCGTTTTTCTGAAAACCCAAGGTCGGATCAGTTAGAAAAGATATAGCAACCCGAGTCAGACCAGTTTGAAGGTTTGACGAAAGTTTGAAGTATGTAGCTTGAAAGGCCTAGGAGGAGATACACTTAGAAATTAGTCTCAGAAGAATAAGAAGAAGAAGAAGAAGAAGAAGAAGAAGAAGAAGAAGAAGAAGAAGAAGAAGAAGAAGAAGAATAATAAGTTTAAGATAGATAACAGTATGCTGGCTTTTCAAGCCACCATAATAATAAGTTTAAGATAGATAACAATATGCTGGCTTTTCAAGCCACCATAACTAGATTATTAAAGTTTGAGGACAAACTTTGAGGCTGGCTTGTGAAAGTCTGTTGGTAATAGTTTATTTAGTTTAAAGTAGTTTTAAAAAGTACGAAAAGATAGATAGATAGATAGATAGATAGATAGATAGATAGATAGATAGATAGATAGATAGATAGATAGATAGGTAGATAGATAGATAGATAGATAGATAGATAGATAGATAGATAGATAGATAGAACAATTAGCATGTCATTAGCATGATTCTACTATGAATTAGCATGTTATTAGCATGATTCTAGCATGAATTAGCATGTTACTAGCATGATTCTAGCATGAACTAGCATGTTACTAGTATCATTCTAGCATGAATTAGCATGTTACTAGCATGATTCTAGCATGAATTAGCATGTTATTAGCATGATTCTAACATGAATTAGCATATTGCTAGCATGATTCTAGCATGAATTAGCATGTTACTAGCATGATTCTAGCATGAATTAGCATGTTACTAGCATGATTCTAGCATGAATTAGCATGTTACTAGCAAGATTCTAGCATTAATTAGCATGTTACTAGCATGATTTAGCATGTTACTAGCATGATTCTAGCATGAATTAGCATGTTACTAGCATGATTCTAGCATGAATTAGCATGTTATTAGCATGATTCTAGCATGAATTAGCATCGTTCTAGCATGAATTAGCATGTTACTAGCATGATTCTAGCATGAATTAGCATGATTCTAGCATGAATTACCATGTTACTAGCATGATTCTAGCATGAATTAGCACGTTACTAGCATGAATCTAGCATGAATTAGCATGTTACTAGCATGATTCTAGCATGAATTAGCATGTTACTAGCATGATTCTAGCATGAATTAGCATGTTACTAGCATGATTCTAGCATGAATTAGCATGTTATTAGCATGATTCTAGCATGAATTAGCATCGTTCTAGCATGAATTAGCATGTTACTAGCATGATTCTAGCATGAATTAGCATGTTACTAGCATGATTCTAGCATGAATTAGCATGTTACTAGCATGATTCTAGCATGAATTAGCATGTTACTAGCATGGTTCTAGCATGAATTAGCATGTTACTAGCATGATTCTAGCATGAATTAGCATGATTCTAGCATGAATTAGCATGTTACTAGCATGTTTCTAGCATGAATTAGCATGTTACTAGCATGATTCTAGCATGAATCAGCATGTTACTAGCATGATTCTAGCATGAATTAGCATGTTACTAGCATGATTCTAGCATGAATTAGCATGTTACTAGCATGATTCTAGCATAAATTAGCATGTTACTAGCATGATTCTAGCATGAATTAGCATGTTACTACCATGATTCTAGCATGAATTAGCATCGTTCTAGCATGAATTAGCATGTTACTAGCATGATTCTAGCATGAATTAACATGTTACTAGCATGATTCTAGCATGAATTAGCATGTTACTAGCATGATTCTAGCATGAATTAGCATGTTACTAGCATGATTCTAGCATAAATTAGCATGTTACTAGCATGATTCTAGCATGAATTAGCATGTTACTAGTATGATTCTAGCATAAATTAGCATGTTACTAGCATGATTCTAGCATGAATTAGCATGTTACTAGCAAGATTCTAGCATGAATTAGCATGTTATTAGCATGATTCTAGCATGAATTACCATGTTATTAGCATGATTCTAGCATGAATTAGCATGTTACTAGCATGATTCTAGCATGAATTAGCATGTTATTAGCATGATTCTAGCATGAATTACCATGTTATTAGCATGATTCTAGCAAAAATTAGCATGTTACTACCATGATTCTAGCATGAATTAGCATCGTTCTAGCATGAATTAGCATGTTACTACCATGATTCTAGCATGATTTAGCATGTTACTAGCATGATTCTAGCATGAATTAGCATGTTACTAGCATGATTCTAGCATGAATTAGCATGTTACTAGCATGATTCTAGCATGAATTAGCATGTTACTAGCATGATTCTAGCATAAATTAGCATGTTACTAGCATGATTCTAGCATGAATTAGCATGTTACTAGCATGATTCTAGCATGAATTAGCATGTTACTAGTATGATTCTAGCATAAATTAGCATGTTACTAGCATGATTCTAGCATGAATTAGCATGTTACTAGCAAGATTCTAGCATGAATTAGCATGTTATTAGCATGATTCTAGCATGAATTACCATGTTATTAGCATGATTCTAGCATGAATTAGCATGTTACTAGCATGATTCTAGCATGAATTAGCATGTTATTAGCATGATTCTAGCATGAATTACCATGTTATTAGCATGATTCTAGCAAAAATTAGCATGTTACTACCATGATTCTAGCATGAATTAGCATCGTTCTAGCATGAATTAGCATGTTACTACCATGATTCTAGCATGATTTAGCATGTTACTAGCATGATTCTAGCATGAATTAGCATGTTACTAGCATGATTCTAGCATGAATTAGCATGTTACTAGCATGATTCTAGCATGAATTAGCATGTTACTAGCATGATTCTAGCATAAATTAGCATGTTACTAGCATGATTCTAGCATGAATTAGCATGTTACTAGCATGATTCTAGCATGAATTAGCATGTTACTAGCATGATTCTAGCATGAATTAGCATGTTACTAGCAAGATTCTAGCATGAATTAGCATGTTATTAGCATGATTCTAGCATGAATTAGCATGTTATTAGCATGATTCTAGCATGAATTAGCATGTTACTAGCATGATTCTAGCATGAATTAGCATGTTACTAGCATGATTCTAGCATGAATTAGCATGTTACTAGCAAGATTCTAGCATGGATTAGCATGTTACTAGCATGATTCTAGCATGAATTAGCATGTTACTAGCATGATTCCAGCATGAATTAGCATGTTGCTAGTCATTGCTAGCATGTGAACCATACAGGATTCATGGTGTGCTAGCATGAGTCAAATAAGCCAACCCCCGCTTCTCTACGATGTTCTGATACTGAGATATAGCTGCTGTTATATCGTTGCTAGGTTAGTCTGTTTTGTTGCTATGGAGTTGATTGACAGCTTAGACTGATGATGTATCAAAGCTTCTTGCCAGTATGAACAGTTAAAAACAACCCCCATGTCTCTATAACACTGCAGCAGGACGATATCAATCTGGGCCTCTATAATGGCAGTCTATGGGACAGTTGCTAGGGTGCAGTATCTGGTTGTTAGGGTGTGGCTAGAAAGTTAAAAGGCCATCAGTGATTGGCTGCTGGCTAGACTGAGTTAAATGAGCTCAGCCATTAGTCTTTATGACAGTCTGATGCAGAGTTATGAGCTCACAAAGTTTGATCCAATGTAAAGTCAATGAGCATCATTAACAATGGAAGTCTATGGGACAGTTTCTAGGGTCCAAAAGTGGTTGCTAGGGCGTGGCTAGAAAGTTTAAAGCTCATCAGTTATTGGCAGTTAGGTAGTCTGAGTTAAATGAGCCCAGTTAGAAGTCTGTGTGACATTCTGACGCAGAGTTATGAGGTCACAAAGTTTGACCCCATGTTAAGCCTATGGGATTTTTTCGGTGGTCCCGGGACGTTTTTCGGAAAACCGAAAGTCGGATCAGTCTGAGGAGATATAGCAATCCGAGTCCGAATAGTTCGGAGGTCTGGTGCGAGTTTGGTGGTCATAGCTTGAAAGCTCTAGGAGGAGATAGAGTTAGAAATTTTGTCTCAGAAGAAGAATAATAATAAAAAAAAAAAAAATAATAATAAGTTTAAATAGGATAACAGTAGTCTGGCTTGCTGCACAAGCCAGCCTAATAAGTTTAAGATAGATAACAGTATGCTGGCTTTTCAAGCCACCATAACAATCGATTTGATTACTTCCTCGCGCTAATTGAAATGCATCACATGACTTTCATTTACTGCGCAATCCCAAGCCCGCCCGGCCCGACCCCGTCTAAAATGATAGAAATTAAAAAGCCCATATTATGGGTTTTTGAAAATGCTCTTCCATATAGTGTGTCACACAGCTCTAAGTGAAGTGAAATGTCCAGCTAAGGCTTAAATCTGTAAGTGTACAGTGTTTAAAACTGTTGATTCATCTATAAAAGAGTCAACTCATAGTGCTTCAAACGAGTCGTCTTGATAACGAGTCATTAGGTGTTTCGTGATGATGCTGCTACGAAACACAAGTAGTTGCGTGCCAAACCCGGGAGATTTGAAACCTGCGGCCCCGCCCACTAACAGAAAAAAAGTCACACACACACACATAGAGACACACACAGACACCGGGCGAATGAAGTCACGCTGTGCAGATGGATATTATTGACAGTCTAATCAAAGATGAAACCTCAGCAATATAGCCCAGCCTTGAGCAGATCGAGTGCTTCTGAAAACTACATGCTTACAAAGAAGACTTCACCGGTTTGTTAAAGGAAGGATCAGTAAAGACTGTCAGAACATGGATCAGTGCATCATGAATCAGTTTCTTCCCCCATTTTACAAGTGTAAGTACGTGCGATTAAAATTATTGCCTCGTTTACTCTAGCTTGCAAATTATGTATTTAGTTGTGTTTTGTTACTTGTAACTGCGTGTCGTGTATCTGGTTAACTCTTTATATTCTCATATTGCGTGTAAAGCCACGTTGAAAACGCGACGCGTGCCACTTTGTTTACGGATTGTCAGCTGTTTGCACCCAGCAAGCTGAACTGGCGCTCTAGGCGTGTGTGTTTTGTTCTCTGAGGAGGAGTGTAATGTGTGTGCGTAGCACCGGAGCTAGCTGAACTGCCGCTCTAGGCAAGATTATGATCACGCCAATCACGGACGCGGGTGGTGAGGGAGGTGTCGCCGACGCCGCTACGGACGCGCCGGCCCTGTGTGTGTGTGTGTGTGCATGTGTGCGTGCGTGTGTGTGTGAAAAGAGCAAGTAGACTGTGATAGGCTAGGAGATCTCCTCTCCAGTTCTTGGACTTTTTGCTTGTTAAAATAGTTAGTTGTCTGTATTTTCTAGTCCATCGTCTGTATTTACATTCACCAACTATGAAGCGTGTGTGCACTGTGACTACTTTTATATTGTTGATTAGCTGCTGGGCATTTCACTCTGTCTCGCGCTGAAGCCTTGTCCGTGTCGACCAATCGCAGCAGGCTGTCATCGGTCCAATCAGCGCAAATTAGCTTCGCGCTGAGGAGGGGTTTGGGAACAAATGAATCACTGAACGAATCATATGGGAGTCGCTGGGATAATTAGGTAAAACTAAATGCAGATTATAAGACCATGAAAGTGTTTTTTGACCTTGCATGCATATTAGACTGTTGTTGGAGACCCTTATAACCTAAATATGACCCTATTTCATGTATAATATGGGCTCTTTAAGTCCGAACCAAACGGCAACCTCCCGCTCTCCCTCGGGAAGCTAATACGGAAGTAACTAAAACTGCAATTCATCGACTCGCCTTGGGGGGCTGGCTCCAGGTAGTCCAGGTCATTTCTGACTGCAATGGGAAATTGGCCATTTTTACAGCTGATAAAAACATGCTTACAGCCTGGTACAAAATATGGCTTTGGTGCATTTAGCCATGATTAACCTTCATGACAACTGTAAGGGGGTGAATTTTTTTTATAACTCATCCGTTTCGTTTTTATTAAGTTATATTAAGTTTGCATAATTCAGGGTGTGGCCACTTGAGTGACAGCTAGGTCTCGCTGCCTCGTCACCTCAGCTGATTATGTCTAATTAGCTGATGAACTCGGCATATACATCGCATTTTTGTGTTGGTTATTGTTTCTTTACAGTCAGTTGCCTTTTGGGATTATTTCCTACAATTATCAGATGATATAGTATGCTGTGTGCACTTAATTGTGCTCACAAACCATTCACGTGGCCTCTGTTTCCCTGGTGAGTGAAATTATATACTCATATACCAAGCAAAAGGCCAGAAGGTGTCTGTAGCTCCGCTCACTCTCCGCCTCTTTGCCCTTGTTTGGTATCCTGCCGTCGGTGCGATGACGCGCGAACAAAATGGCGATGGTTGGCCATTACTTGTAGCTTCATTTGCGCTCTTCAGAAACCTATGGGGGACGTCACGGATACTACGTCCACATATTTTACAGTCTATGGTCCGAACCCATCCGTCGGGTTCGGGCAAATATCTTTAGATCTAGTCTGAACGTGTAACATTGTTAGGTCTAGCTGCAAACAATGCAGGGATTAACCTGAACCCACTATGACTAGCTGTTTCAACGCAAGTTACCGCTGGTGCTTTCCTCCTTTCATGGGCGACTCGACGGCTTTGAGCCCCATGGTCCCTAACGAAAAGGTCTTTTTGCAGAATTTACACATTGCCATGTTGTTGTCACGGGCAATGAAGAGGTGAACTCAAATGCAGAAGAAATAATGTCTTTATTTAAGGAGCGAGTCTCAAGGAAAGTACAAAACCAAATTAACCCAGTTGGGTGAACGCTGAGGGTGCGTCAGGGACAAAACCCAGAACAACGGGATGCTCGCTCAATGGCAGTCCTGGACACAAACACAAGGTGAGTAACGGAGTGCTTCGCACAGACACACAAATGACAACATACTGACAAACATGAAGGGAAATGACGTGCTATAAATAGGGGGAAAAGGGAATAACAGGCAGGTGGAAAGAATTAGCAGAAATGACTGGTGCTCCTGTGACTGCAAATAAAAACAGGTAGAAAGAGGTCATCTGTAATGCATGGTAGGAGAAGAGAGCAAGAACGCAAGGTACGGTGACAGTTGTTAAATTTAAACTTTCCTATCTTTGCATTTTGAACCTCACCTCGACAACCACTTAATGACAGCATGCAGGTGCAGACCGACGTAAGCGTCTGTAGCCAACCTACCGTAATAAGTTAATAAATCACAGAGACTGTAATTTCTCTCCTGTTTCACACATACTAAATTAATCAATTATTAGATGTTTTACGGTGGACCACTGTGCTTCCCTATCGTCATTAAGGACACTGGCTAAAAATGTAATACCTAACAGCCACTTTACGGTAAATTTAAGACAATTTAAGACCTTAATTTCCCGGATTTAAATTTAAGACATTAAGACTTTTTAAGGACCCGCGAGAACCATGGATTTTTCTCAAAGGATAAGCGGCTGGATAACGCGTTGACACATCACCATTAGGAGATACACAAAACCTGATTTAGATGGACTTAACGGACCAACACAATCCACAGTTAAATAATCAAAAGGATTTCTCACAGCAGGAATAGGATACAGCGAAGCTGGCGCTACTCATTAGGTTTACCTACCACCTGGCACGTGTGGCAAGTCTTAATATATCTCGCCACATCTCTTTTTGGTCGAGGCCGAAAGAAATACTGCATTACACTGTGGAACGTTTTCTTAATCCCTTGATATCCAGCTACATCACCATGAGCTGTTTTAAGCACTATGTCACGAAACACTTCGGCAACAACAACTTGAAAGATGGGTTCACCCACAACATGAGCGCTGCAAGATAGGGCTTTGTGATTAATCGAAATCGAACACCGAACAAAAACAGGTCATTTGTAAGAGCTGTCCCAGAATTGTTGCCACAGCATGAGAAAATACAACAACCAGCATCTAAACAAACGAAGATTTTAAAGGATCGTGACTTTGGTCAGGGATTCCCCCAGACAAAGCTGTGTCACCGGAAACACATGTGGACGAAAGCCCGACAGCTTTCAAATTGGGCTTGTATTTGCCCTTCAACACCGGGCATTCATTTTTCCAGTGACCCTTTACTAGGCAATATCTACACGTGGAATTTGGATCAATCTTTCTGGTGTACTCACCCTGCGACGACGCAGAATCTACCTGAATTTTAAGTACAATACATAGGTACATCTCTGTGATAATTACCTGAATTTTTGTGAATTAACACAAATACATTCACCAAGATCGCAGCTTCTGCAGCTGGTTTTACCTTTCACTCATTTATATACGTTAATATTAGTTCAGGCACAATATATTTAAACTGCTCCAAAACTATCAAGTCAAAAAGACCCTCAAAAGACTTGATCTCTAAAGAAACACACCTGCGATTAGAATGACATGCAAGCTCTCTCGCAACTTCCACGTGAGTTTGTTGCTCTCGCATTTTCCATGCCCTAAAACACAGACAATATCAGGAACAAGCTCATAGATTTTTAATACTGCATCTTTCACAATTTTATAATCCTTTCTGCCTCCAGACAACAGTGAAATAAATGCATCTTGGTCTTTACCCACAAACACAAACAATAAGATTTTTTCTTATTTGCAATAAGAGCGTGCGTTCTGCATTGTTCCAACCCTGATCATCTGCGACATTCTCAAACAGAAAAAAGAAAACCTCTATATTTTTGTCATCGCACTTGGGCCACAATCTGGCCATATTTGTAATATTTAAATCTTTAGTCGACAGATTTACACTTCCCTCAGACAACAGTTTTAATCTCACAACCTCCTGAGCTAGTTTAGCCTCCTGAATCTTTTTTTCATACTTAAATTTTTCAAATTCAAGTTCTTGCTCTCGTCTTTAAGCTTTAATTTTTCTAACTCAAGCTTTCTATCCAATTCTTTACTCTGCTCTTGCTCTTTAAGTTTTAATTTTTCCAACTCAAGCTGCCTATCCAGTTCGCATTCTTTACTCTGTATATTTAAGATTTCTAATTGTTGTTCAAAATATAAACCACTCTGTACTAAACTTGCTGTAGCAAGCAGCGTTGATGTACAATCTTAAGAAACTTCAGAATGCATATCCTCACTTAATATCATCCGTTCCACTAATTTCTCTTTTACAATCTCACAAAGAATTTTTATTTTTATGCTCTTAGGCACGGCTACCTCAAAATTAAAATGTTTCCCTACTTTAAACAATTGCTCTTTAGTAAGTGAATCCAATTTCTCAAATGTGGGGGCAACAACAAATTGCTCTAACAGATCCATTTAAACCAAACAATTTTAACAAATAAGACAAAAATAGGACTAGAGTGGCACAGATGTCATTACAATGCCAAAAGATAAAGCCTTCTCGTATCAAACTAATAAAACTATTAAATAACTCAACCCTAGTCTTCAGTACACCCACATGCAGCTCAGCGGCTAATCCGCCTACCTGTGTTCAACACCCCAAAAACAACAAACCAAAATAACAAACAGCGTTAGGCGCTCTACAACCTAACATGGGAGTTCACATGGTTTTGACAGTCAAACCCACCTTAAATAACACTTCATTGGCATTATAATTAAATCATCCACTCACCTCTAGTCTCTAGCAGGAAAATCCTTTCCTCTTCAGCTCAAAAAACTTCGCAATGCACGAAAAAACCACCAAGCCTCTCTCAGTGTCTTCCCGGACGAGCCCCCGTTTGTTACAACCTCCTGGCTCAAGACTGAAGTAACAAAAACCAAATGCAAAAGATCTAAATCAGAAATCAAATCAACATAAATATATTAAATAAAAAATTAAGTGAAATGATACATAAATATAAAGAATAGAAAACTAAAAAACTCTAAAGCTGAAGAGGGAAGGATGAACACATGCAGTCCAGTTCTCTTGGTTTTTATCCAAACGCACATCACAATTAACACTCCACACCTGGTCTAAACATGATCACGGCAAAACACTGCACCTGTTCAACACTCCAGAGAAACACCAGATCAGGGAACACCTCCATCTAGTGGACACTGATTAATAGAACACTACGACCGTCAAAATATATATATATATATGTATATGGTATGACGCGGTGGCGCAGTGGGTAGCACAAATGTCTCACAGCAAGAAGTCTGCTGGTTCGAGCCTCAGCTGGGTCAGTTGGCGTTTCTGTGTTGAGTATGTTCTTCCTGTATACGCGTGGGTTTCCTCCTGGTGCTCAGGTTTCCCCCACAAGTCCAAAGACATGTGTTCTAGGTGAATTGGGTATGCTAAAATTTATCATAGTGTATGAGTGTGTATGGATGTTTCCCAGTGATGGGTTGCAGCTGGAATATATATATATATATATATATATATATATATATATATATATATATATATATATATATATATATATATATATTCTATATATACTCTTCAGTTTGCGTACAGAGCAAACAGGTCTGTGGATGATAAAGTAAATATGGGACTGCATTATGTTCTGCAACACCTAGACAGACCAGGGACCTATGTGAGGATCTTGTTTGTTGACTTCAGCTTGGCGTTTAACACTATCATCCCAAAATTTCTCCTGTATCCTCTCCCCACTGCTCTTCTCCCTGTACACAAATGACTGCACTTCAAAAGACTCCTCTGTCAAACTCTTGAAGTTTGCAGACGACACCACACTTATCGGCCTCATTCAGGACAGTGAAGAGTCTGCTTACCGACAGGAGGTTAAGGAGTTGGCTGTCTGGTGCAGTCACAACAACCTGGAGCTCAACACGCTCAAAACAGTGGAGATGATAGTGGACTTCAGGAGAAACCCCCCTGCTCTCCCCCCCACTGAGCATCATGGAGAGCATTGTGGCAGCAGTGGAGTCATTCAGGTTCCTGGGCACCACCATCTCTCAGGACCTGAAGTGGGACACTCACATTGACTCCATTGTCAAAAAAGCTCAACAGAGGCTGTACTTCGTCAGCTGAGGAAGTTCAGCCTCCCAAAGGAGCTGCTGAAACAGTTCTACACCTCCATCATTGAGTCAGTCATCTGCACATCAATAACTGTCTGGTTTAGCTCAGCTACTAAATATGATCCCCAAAGACTATGTTGAATAGTTCGGACTGCAGAGCGAATCACTGGTACAACCCTTCCTACTCCCCAAGAACTGTACTTATCCAAAGCGAGCAGAAGGGCTGCCAAAATCACTCTGGAGCTCTCACACCCAGCACACTGCCTCTTTGAACTTTTACCTTCTGGTCGACGCTACAGAGCACTGCGCACCAGAACAGACAGACACAGAAACAGTTTCTTCCCTCAGGCAATCCATCTCATGAACACTTGATGATAATAATTGTGGAACCAACATCACTATTTGCCCATCACTACTTACACTTTACATGCCAATTTGCACATATCAGATTGTGCACATTGTATATAGTAATATACCTGTACATACACTTGTCAATTTGTATATTTGCATTCACTACTTACTTCTATATTTTAAAATATATTTTTTTATCTGTTTTTTGTCCTGTCTCTGTAATCCTGTTGCACTGTAGAAGCTCTGTCACGAAAACAAATTCCTCGTATGTGTGAACATACCTGGCAATAAAGCTCTTTCTGATTTCTGATTCTGATATGTATGTATGCATGTATGTATGTATATATGCATAAACAACATATACAGAACAATGCCAGGGGTGTACATAAAAAAGATATGGGAAGTATAATAGAGCTATATACAAGTACAATCCTCACTTATAATTAAAAAAAAATATATATGTTTTATTGCATAACAAGAACAATAGCATACAAAAAATGAGGAATACATTACTTATATATATTTTTTTCCATTCCATATAAAATAAAATTTCAGGGCATATATAAATTACAAGAAATTTGTATAAGAAAATGATTCCAAAATCACATACATCCTTATAACTTTTAGGGTTTCAATATAATGCTTAAGATCAATTTTAAACAAATAAATATTAAGTTTATCATTGGACCATTTTTGTTTGTGTACATGGTTTTTCCCATATATAGTCATTAAATTAATAATCAAATTTTGCTCCAAATTTTTATTATTATTATTGTTTCAAAACATTGTTTACAATAAAACTGATTTTTTTTAATTTTGTAAGTTTAAATGTAAGATATTTAACATTAAACCAAAACATTTGGATATATGTGTATTAAAAAAAAAAAAAAAAAAACAGGTGTTTAATCAGTTCCTCCTCTAATTCATAAAAAGTGCATGCGGGTTCCATGTCTCTAAAAAATTTTGTAACAACTTGTTTCGTTGGACAAATTAAATAAATTAGTTTATATGTCACTGCTTTTACTTTATTGGTGAGACAGTATTTACTAGGTTATTTCCAAACTTTTTTCTATTTAATCTGCTCAAATAAGGAATTCCAAAATGATTTGCATTCAGGCAACAATGTGGTTCTGCATAATATTTTTGATATAAAAGTTAGTAAATTTATTCTCTACAATTTTTTTTACCATTGACGTTTAACCTTTTTTTTTATGAATGAATATATACAACCACGATCAGGAGATCAATATAAAAGATCTCTCCTTGTCGTGTTTTTTTATATCTGTTTCACCTGGACTCTTAATTATTGATGATACAAACGTTCGCTCTTCATAGCTAATCTATATCCAGATAAAAACGCTTTTTCTACCTCTGTGTTCATCTCTACAGTTGTTTTGGAGGAAATGATACACGTATTTGAGATATTCCGCCATCATTCTCGCCTTTGGGACCCAGCAGAGACATTAAACCGGAGTCGCGTCCAGTCTTGTTGAAGGTACGTTATGTTGTCTTAAAAAAACACTGTCCTTTCGCTAGGAAACTATATTGTAACAACTAAATGCTAATATAGAAACATATATGTGCTACATTTTGTTCAGGAAGTTGCTGGTTATATTATTATTCGCCGCTAGAGGGTGCTTATTGGATCTTAACGTGAGGAAGTAAAATAATTGATTGGAACAACAAAGCCTCATTTGGATGATGGTTGGTCTTTCCAGCCAGCTTTTGAAAAGACGATCAAGTCCATTTGGGGATCCAGTGGCACAGTTGGGTGAGTGAGAATTAGCGTGGCTGGTAGTGTCGGCGCTCTACGGGGTAATTGGTGAGACCCAGGCCCCAGCCCTCCAAGCCCTGCCCGACGGGAGACCCCTTTTCCGGGATGTCCCGCGCCTAGAGGTGCCTGTCCGGGGCTGATTGTCTCTGACCTGCCATCTGGAATTCGGGGAAGGCGAAGAAATGTGGACTTAGGTTTTGGCGGCTTTGCGTTTGAGCGAACCAGGGGTTCAATGGCCAGGCTGGCTGCCCAGGAACAGTGCCCCGACCCCGAGCGAGCTGGCGGGCGCCCGTGGGCATGGAGAAACCCAGCCAAGGGGTTGAGACATTGTAGGCTTACCCAGGAACAGTGCCCCGACCCCGGGCGAGCTGGTGGGCGCCCGTGGGCATGGGGAAACCCAGCCAAGGGGTTGAGACATTGCAGGCTTACCCAGGAACAGTGCCCCGACCCCGGGCGAGCTGGAGGGCGCCCGTGGGCATGGGGAAACCCAGCCAAGGGGTTGAGACATTGCAGGCTTACCCAGGAACAGTGCCCCGACCCCGGGCGAGCTGGAGGGTGCCCGTGGGCATGGGGAAACCCAGCCAAGGGGTTGAGACATTGCAGGCTTACCCAGGAACAGTGCCCCGACCCCGGGCGAGCTGGTGTGCGCCCATGGGCATGGAGAAACTCACCCAAGGGGTTGAGACATTGCAGGCTTACCCAGGAACAGTGCCCCGACCCCGGGCGAGCACTGTTGGCTCTGGTGCGGCGAGGGGGTTCCAGGGGCACCAGTGACACAGTTGATTGAGCGAGAATTAGCGTGGCGAGTGTCGACGCTCACCGGAGTACTTGGTGAGACCCAGGCCCCAGCCCGCCAAGCCCTGCCCGACGGGAGACCCCTTTTCCGGGATGTCCCGCGCTTAGAGGTGCCTGTCCGGGGCTGATTGTCTCTGACCAGCCATCTGGAATTCGGGGAAGGCGAAGAAATGTGGACTTAGGTTTTGGCGGCTTTGCGTTTGAGCGAACCAGGGGTTCTATGGCCAGGCTGGCTGCCCAGGAACAGTGCCCCGACCCCGCACGAGCTGGCGGGTGCCCGTGGGCATGGAGAAACCCAGCCAAGGGGTTGAGACACTGCAGGCTTACCCAGGAACAGTGCCCCGACCTCGGGCGAGCTGGTGGGCGCCCGTGGGCATGGGGAAACTCAGCCAAGGGGTTGAAACATTGCAGGCTTACCCAGGAACAGTGCCCCGACCCCGGGCGAGCTGGTGAGTGACCGTGGGCATGGGGAAACTCAGCCAAGGGGTTGAGATATTGCAGGCTTACCCAGGCACAGTGCCCCGACCCCGGGCGAGCTAGCGGGCGACCGTGGGCATGGGGAAACTCAGCCAAGGGGTTGAGACATTGCAGGCTTACCCAGGAACAGTGCCCCGACCCCGCGCGAGCTGGTGGGCGACTGTGGGCATGGGGAAACTCAGCCAAGGGGTTGAGACATTGCAGGCTTACCCAGGAACAGTGCCCCGACCCCGGGCGAGCACTGTTGGCCTTGGCCTTGGCCTTGGCGGGGGCGAACGACCGGCACTGGAGGAAGGTAAACACAAAACTTCCATATTGAACGCTTCTGGAACTACGTGCCGCTGGTGCACCCCAGCCGCCTCAACAACTTGAGCATTGCGCCGGGTGGCGGTAGTGGGAAAGGCTGGTGCACCCGAGCTATCGTACCACAGTACGGGTGAGGTGGTGGAGAGGGTGGTCCCCCACATCCAGATGGTTCACCAACGGCACGTCTGCGTAGCGAGTGCCACTAGCTAAGTCAATGTTCGTGGCTTAAGTGTGGGGTGCCCGGGGTCTGCTGGTGAGCAGGTGTCAAACTAGAAGACCCTTTGGGCCCGGTGCTTGCCCCGGAAAGGGTGTGGGCCCTGGGGGAAAGGGGGTGTCAGTGGTGGCCTTGGGAGTCAGGGGCTCCAGCCCCTCTAATGTGGGCCCCTGCCCCCGGACAGAGTGTGGGCCCTTGCCCCCGGCCAGGGTGTGGGCCCTGGGGGAAAGGGGGTGGCAGTGGGAGTCAGGGGCTCCAGCCCCTCTAACTTGGGTCCTTGCCCCCGGACAGGGTGTGGGCCCTGGGGGAAAGGGGGTGTCAGTGGGAGTCAGGGGCTCCAGCCCCTCTAACTTGGGCCCTTGCCCCCGGACAGGGTGTGGGCCCTGGGGGAAAGGGGGTGTCAGTGGGAGTCAGGGGCTCCAGCCCCTCTAACTTGGGTCCTTGCCCCCGGACAGGGTGTGGGCCCTGGGGTAAAGGGGGTGGCCTTGGGAGTCAGGGGCTCCAGCCGCTCTAACTTGGGCCCTTGCCCCCGGACAGGGTGTGGGCCCTGGGGGAAAGGGGGTGTCAGTGGGAGTCAGGGGCTCCAGCCCCTCTAACTTGGGTCCTTGCCCCCGGACAGGGTGTGGGCCCTGGGGTAAAGGGGGTGTCAGTGGGAGTCAGGGGCTCCAGCCCCTCTAACTTGGGCCCTTGCCCCCGGACAGGGTGTGGGCCCTGGGGGAAAGGGGGTGTCAGTGGGAGTCAGGGGCTCCAGCCCCTCTAACTTGGGTCCTTGCCCCCGGACAGGGTGTGGGCCCTGGGGTAAAGGGGGTGTCAGTGGTGGCCTTGGGAGTCAGGGGCTCCAGCCCCTCTAACGTGGGCCCCTACCCCCGGACAGGGTGCGGGGACAGGGGGTGGGAGCGGTGGCCCTGGGTGTCAGCATTTGGGATGATGGTTGGGTTTTTCCAGCGAGCTTTTGAAACCAAAGTCCATGAAAATGGTTGGTCTCCGGAACGGCCGGTGGCGAGGGCTTGGCGACACTCACCGGGGTACTTGGTGAGACCCAGGCCCCAGCCCGCCAAGCCATGCCCGAAGGGAGACCCCTTTTTCGGGACGTCCCGCGCCTGGAGGTGCCTGTCCGGCGCTGATTGTCTCTGACCTCCCATCGAGAATTCGGCGACGGCGAAGAAATGTGGACTTAGGTTCTGACGGTTTGGCAGCTTTGAGAAAGTTGGACTTAGGTTTTGACCATTTCGCGCCTGGACCAAGTACGCTGATCGATAGGAGCTTGTTTTGATGCCCCATGGGTTAGGCCCCTGCCCGGCACCTGCCCCAACATGGGTGGGTCGGCCTCTATGGGTGTGGTTGGTTCCTCCCTGCCTCGGGCGTGCTGTGAGGGAGGCGTGGGGGGGTGTCCCTCCGCACACAACCCCCCCCTTTCCCGCCTCTATCTGTGGGAGAAAAAAAACTCAAATGGCCCGTCTGGTTTTGACCAAGAGCATGTCCGGCGCTCTGCCCGCCAGCCCGCCCGCCTGACCCCCTGTGCTTTGTCCCCCCCCTGCTGATTCTCAGTCCGCGTCGCCCTCGCCCTGGACAAGGGCTGGGGGTGGTAAGTGGGCTCGGTAGAGTCTCCAGCGTGGTGTGTCGAGCCCAGGGGCCGTGTGGGGTACTAGCTGGTGCTGGCTCCAGCCCCTGTGTGTGTGCGTGACCAGTGCTGCGTCTCCCGCCCGTCCGCAAGCACGCCCACCCCTTCGGGTTTATCCTTGCCGGCCCTCGGCGGTCTGCCCTGCCCCACCTGCCCCCCTACCCCTCTCCCCCGGAGGTGTGTGGGGGTGGCTGGTGGAGGCGGAGGGTGGCCGCTAGTAGTCTCTGGCGAGGTGAAACAAGCCGGGGTCAGTGGTGTCCGGGCTTACGGTCTGGACCCTCCTTTTTGATGGTTGCGGTTCATGATGCGGTGAGCCCCGGAAAAGCTGCGTGTTCGATGGGGTTCTACGACACTGCTTTGAAGGTGGGAAAAAGCCATGTATAAAGCCCCCGCGGCTGGTGCAGTCCAAGCTGCCCAAAACGGTGCGTGTTCGGCCGGGCTCATGCCATCCCTTTGTGGGGGCAGAAAAGGGAACTATAAAAAGGCTTATTCAAAAAGCCCCCCCCCGCAGGCTGACGCAGTCCAAGCTGCCCAAAACTGTGCGTGTTTGGCGGGGCCCATGCCATCCCTTTGTGGGGGCAGAGAAGGGAACTATAAAAAGCTTTATGCAAAAAGCCCCCTGCGGGCTGGAGCAGTACAAGCTGCCCAAAACGGTGCGTGTTCGGCGGGACTCATGCCCATCCCTTTGTGTGAGAAAAGGGGAATAATCAAAAAGCAGCGAAAGTCCCCGCTGCTGGCACGGTAAGGCTGCCTGAAATGGTGCGTTGTTCCTGGGACAAAAATCCACCAAAATCGTAACAACTGCTTCCAAAACTATACAAGTTGGATCAAAGGGATCTCGTAGCTATCGGTCCTTCCCCTTTAAGAGGGGGTGGGGGGACCAGCGTTGTTGACGCGGAAGTGGACGCTTTGTCCGCCATCTTTTAAACCGCTCCACGCGGCTAGTGGGTCTCTCTCCCTCCAGCCTTGGTCTTGAACGGTCATGGCCGAATGTGCGCTCTGCTTCAACGTCTACAGCTGCCTCTCGCCGCACCTGTCTGCGGTCCACAAGGTGTCGAACGCGAACGAGAAGAAGCTTTTGCTGGCGCTCGCCGCTGGCCGCGTAGACATGCGGAAGACGACGTGCCCGGTGCCCGGCTGCCGGAGGATGCCGGCCCGCCTAGACAGACACCTGAAGCAGCACGCCGAGCTCTCTGTCTCGGCCAGGAAGGAGGCTATGGGCCGAACGCGTCGGAAAGTGGCTCGAGAGTTGTGGTAGTTGCGGTCCACTCAACCGACGGTACCCGTGGTATCTCGGCTGGTGTCCCTGCGCCGACCCCCGCTGCAGGCTCGCAACGGAGCGCATACAGGCCCAGCTCTCAGAGCTCCGCAAGCAGGTGGACAAGGTGAGGTCCACCCAGCTCGAATTCGCCCGCCACTATCGAGAGTTGAGGAGGGGGGAAGAGGGGAGGAAGAGCAAGGGCAAGATCATGTCCTGCCCCACCGGCACCATCCCCCGACCCCGCCCCCGGGCGAGGGCCGGCCCCCGGGCGAGGGGCGGCCCGAGGTCTCCGGGCGGCCTCCGGGCCTGTGGAAGCCTACGATCCAACAAAATACCCGTACCCGGACCACGCCCGCGCCTTGAGTTGAGTATGGTTATGGCACTTCTCTGTTGGGCTGGTGGTGGGTGTATGTCATCTAGGCTGACTTTTGACTTTCGCCCCCGTTCTGCAGACTTGCTTTTGGCAGAGTTCGAGGGTTTCCAATTGGGCAGCGAGCCCACCACCCGTCTGCGGAATAACGTGGCCTCTAAACTGGCGAGGGTCAAGGCCTTCCTAGGCTTCATGGCGACAGGCCACGCGGACCCAGAAACCTTGTCCTTCCTCAACCAACCGGCGCGCATCCGAGCCTGGTCTGCCCTGCTAAGCCAAACGGGCATGGCCGAGCCCACGAGGCAGCACTACCTGAAGAACGTGGTGCAGTTCCTGGATTATCTCTCCGAAACCCCACCGGCCTCCTGCCGCCTCTCCAATACCACCCTGGTGCTGGTTCGCAGGGAGCTTCGAGCTCTCATTCGCGGCATACGCCGCCGCGTCGTGGTACACGAGGTTAGGACCAAGCAGGCCAAAGAAGGCAGACTCATCTCCAAAGCCACCCTGCTACGCTGTCATCAGATGGCTGGGAGAAAACTACCTGCCCTTCTAGGTGAGTGTTTGGTCCCCGCCGGTCTGCGTTTCCACCAGTGGCGGTGGAAACGCTGACCTTCTCTCCGTTCTTCCCTCTTCTGCTCCGGGGCACCAACGGCTCTCGGTCAAACCGAGCCACGTCAGCGTACCCACCCCTTAACCCCCGAGCGGGGGTTAAGGGGTGGGTATGCTGACGTGGCTCGGTTTGACCGAGCCGCTGGCGCCCCGGAGCAGACATTCTTTTTGCCTTGGGGCACCAGCGGCTATCGCTAAGTTTAAACCGTTGGTGGTGTAACATGGTTTGTTTGTTGGTAAAGTCTAACCCCTAACTTCCCTCCGTCAGACGGCCTCGAGTCCAGCCCAGACACCAGGCAGCAGTGGCGCTTCTATGGCTACCTGACCGGCTACCTGACCTGCATCACGGGCCATCGCTGTGGGGTCTTCCAGAACCTGACCATCCAGGAGGTCCAAGAGGCTTCCAGAAGCCCGGACGAGTCCGCCTATGTCATAAACGTGAGTGGAACGTTGCATGTGGGGGCCACCAGTGGTAGGGCTCACTCATCTTCTCTCTGTTTTTCCCAGATCACCACGCACAAGACAAACCGAGCCTTCGGCGCGGCTCAGCTGTCTCTCAACAAGGAAGAATACAGCTGGTTCCGGAGGTTTTTGCAGCTGCGGGCTAGCCTCCCCGGGGGGAGCCAGGCCTCCTATTTTTTTTTTACTTCCAGACCCAGTCCCTGTCGAACCCTGAACAAATATTTTCAATCTGCGTGGACCAGCATGGGGCTTCCCGGCAAGCCCACCTTCACTGACGTCCGAACTGCCATCGCGACCCACGTGAGTATCTATGCCAGTGCCCCCCCGCTGACCCCCATGACTGCCAGCGGCTTTGACCCCAAAAAGTCTCTGTCTGTCTGTCTCTGACGCAGGCAAAGAATTCACATTCTTCCGAGGCTCGCAGGAAGGTGGCCCAATTCATGTGCCACGATACCTCAACCTCAGACAAGTTCTACGCGCTTCACCTTGGCCCTCTCCAAGCACGTGAGCGCCGCAGACTCTTCGAGAGGGCCTTGGTGGAGGAGGAGGAGGAGGAGGAGGAGGAGGAGGAGACAGCGGGCAGAGAACGCCACTCAAGGAAGGGGCGCCAGAGGGCAGAGAGTCCCGGGTCACCCCTGGTAAATCAGTTCCTTTTTGGCATGGACCTCAACAGAGGGACGTGTGGTGTTAGGTAACTGGCCTTTTCTCTTTTTCAGGAGGGAACTAGCAGGAGGACGCTGCCATGGCCGCCCTCGAAGGGGAAACGCCCCCTCGAAGCAACAGAAGACTCTGAATCTTCCTAAATAAAAATTTAACAATAAAGGTCATATGGTTTTCAGTGTCTTTATCTGTGATTGATAAAAAATAGCTTCGAATGGGACAAATGATCCCTATCTCCTCTGTTAGAAGTGTCGCGTGGGACGCCCGCGTCCAGGTTCAGCCTTGGTTGAAAGCCCATCGGGACAAATGATCCCTTTTTAAACACAAAGAGGTGCCAGGCTGGACGAGACTGTCCAGGTCTGCGCCGGCGTTGAATGGCCATATGGCCCATGGTCCAACTCTGGGTATTTGCAGGTGTCTCCCGGGACGGCTCGGTCCTTTGGGCTGCATAAAGAGGTCGGAAGAGGGCTGCCCAAAAGCGGGGGTTAACTTCTGTGAGGAAGTTATCCTGGACAAGAGCAGAGCAGAAGCTTGTGTAACAGACTTTATTTGATTCTGTGATGTGTACATTTCTGATGTTGAGTACGTAAGTGTGTGCAAAGCGTTTTGCCCCTAGGGGTCTGCCGTAGCTGAGTTTTATGGTCATGCGCACAGGAACTGCAGGTACTGAAAAGTGTGAGAGTAAACTGGCAGAATAAATGAGGGTTTAGAAGAGTTCAGTCGCTTCCGTTTGTTGTTTTGTATGTTTCAGTGTTTAGGCGGACCCTGTACAAACGCTCGGTTACATTGGTGGCAGCGGTTTGTTTTGTTTTATTCGCGATCGAGTGTTACAACGGGTGTTTAATTAGTTGGTTTAGTTTAATAAAAAGTTCATAGCTAAGTTAGCTCGCGCGAGTTCAACGTGGACGCGGCCGTCATGTGGGGTAAAAAAAGAGAATGACTTCTATCAGGGACGGGACCGCGACAAGATTAACAGACACGTGAGAATCGAGTTACCCCCGCCTTTCTCTGTTGATGAAAAGCAGAGCTTTCTGTGTTGGGCTCGGCAGTTTGAGGTCGCAGTTAGAGCGCTCACCGAAGGGGATGGCATTACATCATATAATTATGAACTGGCGCAAATTTTGCCGACGCGGCTGAGCAACGCGGCCTTTCTATTGTGGCACAGCCTTGCTCAGACTGTGCAGGCTGATTATACAGCGACTAAAGAGAGACTCAAGGAGGCTTTCGGGCAGCGGCAGTTCATGGATCGCTTTAGAGCTATTCTAGCAGCCCGCTCTCATGGCCCGCAAGAAAGTTTGGAGGTGTATGCTGCAGAGATTAGCAGGCTAGTGGACAAGGTTTTTCCTGAATATGGCGACAGGGCTCAGAGAGAGGAAAAATTTTGCCGTTTTCTCGCTGGTTGGATCCTGTGCTCAGAGCTTAGTGCCATGAACAAGGAGCCACGAATTTGGAGGAGGCTGTGATAATAGCAGGTCGGTGTGAAAATGCTAGGGATGCAATAAAAACTGATTACATGATTTTTAATGCTGCTGGAAGTATTACTGATGGAGGAGCTGTGGCTGCTTTTTATTCTGCCACTGGTAGTGGAGGATTTTACAGCGCTATGGACCGGTTGACAGAGGAAATGAGAGATCTGAAAACGGATTTAAGGCATTTGGGCGATGAGAATCGAAAATTAAAAGCCACAATGTGCTCTGGGCCAGTGGACAAATAGGACGAACGTGGTGTTAAATCTGATGTAAAGTGCCAGTGTGTTTGTGGGAGATGAGGATGCCAGTGACGTTTCTTTACTGGCTCTCGTAGAGGCCGATCATCTGAGATGACATTATTCCAACACAGTGAGGAGCGCACTTCAGGTATGGATGCTCGTAACTATAAGAACTCTTCCTCTCCTGCTTTGTCTCATGTAAGATGCAGCCCCAGCCCAGCTTATCGCAGAGGATATGAGGAGGATTCAAGGAAATGAGGAGTGCGTTTTCTGTCACCTGACAGAGTGGAGCGCCGCAGCCAGTCGGGAAACGACATGTAGCTGATGTTGCGGCCCAAACACCAGCTATAACAATGAGAGGCCTTCATATTGATAATGTTGATGATTGTAACTCTGTGTTGAATGCTGAAGATGCTGGCCAGAAACTGTTAGTATCATACGTGAAAGGAGTGATTGAAGGTGTGGAGGTGCAAATGTTAGTGGACTCCAGTGTGTCTCTTATGAGTTCGGATTTTTGTATGTTAATTCACACACTTCGCAATCGCCCATTGAGAAAAGACTATGTGTTGGCCCATGCCATGAATGGACAAATGCTAGATACACTCGTCACTATTACGGTAATATTTCAGCTGGAAAATGAGTCATGGCAGCATGTTTTTCATGTGCTAAGGGAAAGCACACAGACTGTGCTTCTAGGCCTTGGACTTTCTGTTGAAAAATCATGCTTTGCTAGACATCAGCCATGCTAAACTTCAATTGTGGAACATTACAGTTCCTCTACTTACCAGCAAAGACTTTGTACCAACATGTTGCAATGTTTCACTGGCCTCCACGATTAATTTGCCACTTCTCAGTGAGTCAGTAGTGCCAGTAAAAATATGTCTACCAAACACAGCTCATGTTTCAAGTGACTTCGTGGGGTATCTAGAGCCTAATGTGCCAGATTCTTCAAATTTAATTGTTGCTCACACAGTGGCTGGAGTTTACAATGGTTCACAATGGACTCAAAGGCTCGGATTTTGAATCCTACTGGACATGACATTTCATTAAAGGGCACATAGTTTACCCCTTTTTCATGATTTAATATTAATATTATGGTTCTTCTGAGTGTGCCAGTTTAGGTTCAGTTCAAAGTTCAGATTTTTCTATTATAATGTGTTATAAAGTGTTATTTTGGGGCTGTGTCCACAGCTCGCTGATTTAGGGGTGTGTTGCTTCATATGAAAATTAGTTTCGACTTCCCACCCAACGTAACAAGGAGGCGGGGCCAAGAGCTCCCCCGCTCTGTGTTTGGCAACAGACAGGCAGACAGAGAGAGGCAAGCAGCATGAATGAGAGGATCAGCATTTAGCCGTACATGTACGCCTCGGACACAGACCAAGCATAGTTGTATAGTTTTACAGCCAACTGTGTGCTAGTTTAAAGTTCCGAGCGTGTACACCGACAGTAATAACCACTGAATTAACTTTGACTGAGGCACCAGATGACCCGCTTAGAGCCGTGACACGGAACACCAGACATGGACATTCTCATGTTATTTAAAATGAAGCTATTCAGATGGAGCTGTGTGGCGCAGCAAAAACATGAAGTGTCCTGAATCCTGGCTGGGTGCCGCGGACAGCCGCCGACTTGAAGCTCCGTTGTGTGTACCCTGATAGAAACCTATGTTTAGAGTTCTAAAATGCATGGCGCTGCACTTCGCCGAGCGGCGCTTCTGTTGTGCGACCTGAGGCATTATTTTATTTTCAATGGAGCGACACTCACGTGAGGCAAAGGCACTTTCAGCTGCACCTAGTTAAGATCACACTCACAGGGAGTGACAAACAGGATTAGGTGACGCGTGCCTGTCAATCAATATTGGTGGGCGGGGGGACTGCACTCCTACGTCAAATTGCGGTCAATCTGAAAACCGCTCCAATTGGTCCACCGTTTTTATGTTGTTAGATTGAAAAAAAAAGGACTGGGTATGTTTATATCATCCCAATATGACAGTCTATACACTCTACTTACACATATGTCTGTCCAAACAGCTTGAAACATAGATTTTTTACCATAGGTGCCCTTTAAATCAAGGAATGCACTTGGGTGAGTTGTATTCTGTGGCAGATGCTAGTATTCAACTGTTTCATTTACATTTACATTTAGTCATTTACCAGACGCTTTTATCCAAAGCGACTTACAAATGAGGACAAGGAAGCAATTTACACAACTATAAGAGCAGCAGTGAATAAGTGCTATAGACAAGTTTCAGATGTGTAAAGTCTAAGAAGCAAAGCAATAGTAATGTTTTTTTTTTTTTTTTTTTGAGAGAGTACAGTTAGTGGTATAGCCAGAGAGGCAGTTACAGATTAGGAAGGAATGTGAAGATTAAATAGTTGAGTTTTTAGTAATTTCTTGAAGACAACAAGTGACTCTGCCGTTCTGATGCAGTTAGGGAGTTCATTCCACCAACTAGGCAGATTGAATGCGAGAGTTCGGGAAAGTGATTTCTTCCCTCTTAGGGATGGAACCACGAGGCGACGTTCATTGACAGAACGCAAGTTTCTGGAGGGCACATAAATCTGCAGAAGTGAGAGCAGATAAGAAGGAGCAAAGCCAGAGGTCGCTTTGTAAGCAAACATCAGAGCTTTGAATTTGATGCAAGCAGCAACTGGCAGCCAGTGCAAACGGGTGAGTAGCGGAGTGACATGTGCTCTTTTGGGTTCATCAAAGACCACTCGTGCTGCTGCATTCTGAAGCAGCTGAAGAGGTTAGATTGAATGCTCTAGCGGATGTAGCTGCAGTGTCTTCTTCCACTGATGCTCCTCCTGTATCATTGGACCAGTCACCTATATATAATGCAGAAAAGGCTGCGCTATCAGCATTGCTATGTGATTTTAAGGATATCTTCAGCTCGTCCTAACAAAACACAGGCAAGTGTGGTTTAGGTTTAGTGAAACATTATATCAAGACTGGTGAGAATGCTCCCATCAAACATCGTGCATATCGTGCATCCCCTGAAAAGCGTGCTGAGATAAAAAGACAGGTGGCTGACCTACTTGCAGATGGTGTTATTGAAGAGAGCTGTAGTCCCTGGGCGTCACCTGTCGTGTTGGTGAAAAAGAAGTGTGACGGATGGCGTTTTTGCGTGGACTACAGGAAATTAAACAGTGTGACTATTAAAGACTCTCATCCCCTACCTCGAGTAGACGACACATTGGATGCACTGGTTGGAGCTGTGTGGTTCAGCACATTAGACTTCTCAAATGGCTACTGGCAGGTGGATGTTGCAGAGGAAAACAGAGAAAAGACAGCCTTTACAACTAGGGCTTTTTATCGAGTTTGATACTTTTTAAGCACCGACCGAATCGTCTTGATACTATCAAGTAGCAAAAAAATCATTTTCGTTCGGTACCAAATTTCGATACCCAAGGGTATAATCTTGTCAACGTCAGTGAGCACCACTTGGAGAAAACCTGCATCCTTAACATGCCTGGATCAAATGCTGCTGATTGGGTGCGGCGAGGCTGTCTTGAAAATCAATAGTTTACGGCGATTACGTCCACTCGCCCAGAACTTGTCAAATTGTCAAACAGACATACAAAATCAGTTAACTTTTAGCACTTCTTCCTTGTGTACCGTTAAAGTTAAGTTTAAGGCCCCGTTTACACTGCAATTAAATGTGACCCAATTCTGATTTTTTGTTCATATGTGACACAGATCGGATCTGTTCTATGACCGTGTAAACAGAAAAAAAAACGCATGCATTCGGATATTCAGCGATCGGTTTCAGGTCTCCTTCATATGTGAAAATAAATCAGATATAAATCGGATATGTGACAATGCGACTGTCATGTAAACAGGCAAATGGGATTTATTGAGGCGTTCTGTTCTGATCATCATTAAACTTGTGACAATGTGGTGCTTCTCCGCGGTTTAATGATGTAGAAGGAAGAGCGTGTGTGGAGATTCCGACACTGTAAACAACAACAACAGAGGAAACATGGAGGAAAGTGGTCAGTCGCCACAATTTGCTCCCACCAGACATGAGATCTCTCTCTCGTACCCGCACATTTCTCTGAATGGTGGAGGACATCATACAGCATATAAACCATGAGCGCAAGCTGCGATGACAGCCCTTTCCCACCTCCTCCGCCTCAAAATCATTTTAAAATTGGGCGAACTTCATGTTGTAACTTTTGATTTTTGACGCTAATAATACACTCACTGCTGGCTACACATAGAACAACTTTATTCTCTCCAACAACACCAGTGAGCACACAGGCAAAGGCTACATCTTCAACTACACACACACATCAGGGCTATACCATTACGTAAACTGCGTGGGGGTAAATCTGGACTGAACCATTAACTGCTTATACTACACTTCGCATATTTCGCAGAGCTATAAACAAGACAGTTTCTTCCATCGTGGTTAGTGTGGCACAGATGCTAGAACCTGCATTTATGCATGCATCGTAAATTGTATGGCAAATGTAAAGACATGAATTGGATATGGGTCACAATTAAAAGAACGTGTAAACGGACAGACAAAAAAATCTGATATAGGCAGTATCATATGTATACGGAATTGGGCATCAAGACCTGACAGTGTAAACAGGGCTTAAGTTTGTGTGGGGTAAATTTATTAATCCTTTTTTGACCTAACGTACGATGTGTAACGTTATGTACTGTTTCGAGGGCTTTAAATACCTGGCTAAGTTGATACTAAAATGCTTTAAGGTTAACAGTAAATCATGAAGTTTACCTCACATTAAACTTATCTTAAATAAATATTCTTATCCTTGGCTGCATTAACAGTTTAGCTTTCATTGTTTTCTTCACATTAATGTTATAGAACATGTTATATGCTCCTGCTGACCCTGGAATTAGGAGACCATCAATTGATAATCCATTTACACTGGCAGAAAAAGTAAAAATGAACAAAGAAAGGAAAGATGAATGCCACAGGGCCATTACAATTTTTATTGTTAAAGGTTTGCTGCCTTTTTCTACTGTGGAGAAAGATTAGATTTACTGGATATGCATTTTTCAATGCCTAGAAAGAAACCAAAAACAGTCAAAATAAGTCCATGCGATATAAGTGGTTCAATCATAATTATATAAAGCTGCAAGAATACTTCTGTGTGCAAAGTAAACAAAAATAACTTTATTCAATGATTTATCCACGGGAGGACCAGAAAGCTCTTGGATTAAATCCAAAATATCTTTATTTGTAGATAATTAATGACAGAATTTTAATTTTTGGATGAACTAAACCTTTAAGCAGCAGTAAGCCTCACAAATACTTAAAATTGATTGACTTAAAACTGCTTGAACTTTATTAAAACTGTTTGCACTAATATATTGTTAACTACACTTTGTTCATTTTGTACTTTTGTTCCTTTGTTTATTGGTCTTAGAGATAAACCTGTGAAAAGTGTCACAAGCATCCTGAAAATTAATCTTGTTAAAATATATTTCTTAAAATAAAAGTATCGAAAAAAGTATCGTTCGGAAAAAGTATCGAATTCAGGGTATCGTATCAATATCGAAAATTTTGGAACGATACCCAGCCCTATTTACAACAGGGAATTGTAAGACTGACAGTAGTAAGTCCATTGTTCAAATAGTAGTTCCTTCTACACTCATTTCTGACATTCTTTTACAGTTGCATGGTGCCCCAGGATCTGCTCATTTCTCTACTGAGACAGTTCTGTTATTGGTCATCTATGTACAAGGACATTAAGGAATGGTGTGAGCAGTGTAAGGCATGTCAGACACGAAGTAGTCCTGTTCCTTCCTACTGTGCACCCATGGGCAGTTCTCAGTCTGTGCGTCCATTTGAAAGAGTGGCAATGGACATTTTAGAGCTGCCTGTGACTTCTAAAGGGAACTGATATGTGTTTGTGGTCGAGGACTATTTCACTAAATTTGTCAATTTGTATCCCCTGCCTAATCAATCTGCTCAGACAGTCGCAAAATGTTTATTTGAGGACTACATTTTAATTCATGGCATTCCAGAGACATTACATTCAGACCAAGGTCGTCAGTTTGAGGCGGAGGTCGTTCAAACACTCTGCCATCTTCTGAACATCAAAAAGACCCGTACTACCCCATATCATCTGAAATCTGATGGTATGGTTGCATGTTTCAGCCGGACTTTGATTGATCAACTGGCAAAGACACTTTTGACTTATGGGGTGAATGGGATGACTATGTAAAACATGTAGCATTCGCCTACAACACAATGATTCATTCTAGCACTCGTTTTGCACCTTTCTTTCTGACCCATGGTGAGTTCCAGCTGATGTGCTGTTGCCTACTCGGGCTCTTGACAAAGAGTTTTCAACATCGCATGCTGACTTTGTTTCCTCCTTGCTGATAAGACTGGACTCTGCCTTTAGTGGGGCGCGGATGCATGGTGAGGCAGCTCAAGACCGTCAGAAACTGTATCATGATGTTGGTGTGCTTCACCAGCCCTATGGGATAGGTGCCATGGTGTGGCTTCACAATCCAGTGGAGAGCGGCATGAAGCTGGCACCCCATTGGAAGGGTCCTTACAAATGGGTTCTTATGGATTCATGTGGTGAAAGGGGTCTGATTTACAGGATAGTTAATCCTTTTGAAGCTGGTGAGAGGGCACAGGTAGTGCACTACAATAGGATACATCCTTACACCTTACCTGTTCCTTCCTTGCCGCAAACACAAACTGAGTCAGTTCCTCAGGGGCGTGACGCTTCTGGTAGTGTGGAGTGTTCCCCTTACCATAATGATTTGAGTGTTTTGCCTGACATACAGTGTTCTGTTAATGGGCCTGAGTCAAATGTTAGTAGGACTGGGAGAGTTCGTAGGTTTCCTGTCCATCTAAAGGAGTTTGTTATGTTCAAAAAAAAAAAAAGAAAAAGGATAAAAGATGTGAATTTGGAGAACCATGTTCTTTACTTGGTTTGTTTTTCTTGTATAAATACACAATATTGTATTTCCTGTTAACCTGTTACTTTGATATGTAAACGGGGACGTTTATTTTGTGAGGGGGGGACGTATGTAACAGACTTTATCTGATTCTTTGATGTGTACATTTCTGATGTTGAGTACGTAAGTGTGTGCAATGCGTTTTGCCCCTAGGGGCAGAGCCGGCCCAAGGCATAAGCGAACTAAGAGGCTGCTTAGGGCCCCATGGCCACCAGGGGGCCCCCAAGAGTGCACTAAATATATGAGTGACTTTCGTTTTATGTTTGTTTGTTGGGTTATGGATAAGGGGTGGGACAAAACATATGCCCATTTATCATGTTATTTCCAGCCGCGATACATACTCTGGCGCCATGTATCGATACTTATCTAAATTTACAAAAGATATGAATTAATTAATTAGTCTTTCACACTGACTGCAACAGATTACCGCTTTAAATACAGTACACCCAGCCACCACCAGGCGCTTCCCATAACAGCAGATCATCAGAGACACACCGGCGTCATGTAAACCGCTGACAGGTGAGCCATTGCAATGGTGGAAATCTCAGGCATACGGACATTCTTCTGTCCAAGCTGGACCAAGGTATTTGTATTTCAGACATCCAGCTCCCCCGAATTTTCCGCTAGTTTCTTCCTCACTGTTATGGGAAGCAGACGGACAAGGAAGGTGAGTGAATTATTAACAATGTTTATTTTCAACACATGAGCACATAAGGAGAACGGAGGAGAAGTGAGTGTAGTCCGGTTGTGCGGATGATCCTTGGTGGCAGGCTGGATGACTGATACTGAGGGAGACCGAATGCACACACCAGAGGGCTTGCGGGGAAGACAGACTGATGACAAACACAAGGCAGACAGGACACCGGGAACACTGGACAAACTAGGAGAGACAGAGAGCAGATAAGTACAATATACTGAGATTTGAAATGCTAGTGATTACCAGGAGGTGTTCACTCAGAGTCCGCTTCGTAGGAACGAGACCGGACCCTGAGTGAAGTGAGGTGTGTGCTTATATAGTGACTATAAGTGATTGGGTGCAGCTGTGTGTGGTTAATACTCAGGTGATGGTGATCTTTGCGTGATGCTGGTGGAAGAGCCTGGCCAATCCGTGACATTACCCCCCTCCCCAGGGCCCGCTCCTGAGGGCCTATACCTCCGACGCCGTGGTGGTCTACCCCGTCCACGAGGTGCTGGAAACTCGGGGTGATTGGAGTGGAACTCTTCCATAAGTGCAGGATCTAATATATCTGATCTGGGGACCCAAGATCTCTCCTCCGGACCGTATCCCTCCCAGTCGACAAGATATTCCAGCTGACCACCACGACGTCGGGACCGTAGAAGGTCCTTGATCTTGTAGATGGATCCGACTTCCGACATCAGTGGGGGAGGAGGTTCCTCTTCATGGCCAGGCTCTGTGGAGGGAATCAAAGGGTCGTGAAAGGGTTTGAGGAGTGAAACGTGGAATGTGGGGTGGATCCTATATTGTGGTGGTAACTGTAATTTAAACGTGACGGGGTTGACCTGCTCCAGGATGGTGAAGGGACCAACAAATCTGGGACTAAGTTTTCGGGAGGGCAGTCGCAAGCGGATGTCTCTGGTGGAGAGCCAAACTTTCTGCCCCGGCGCATAGCTTGGACCTGGGATCCTCCTCTTGTCGGAGACCTCCTTGGCTCTGCGAACTGCCCTCTGGAGATGGTGATGAGCATCGTCCCAGACCCTCTCGCTCTCCCGGAACCAGTAATCCACTGCGGGGACATCAGAAGGTTCGCCATCCCAGGGAAATAGTGGAGGTTGGAAGCCCAGAATACACTGGAATGGCGTAAGTCCGGTGGTAGGTTGCCGCAGGGAATTCTGGGCGTATTCCGCCCAGCCCAGAAACTGGCTCCAGGAGTTTTGATGACCGTGACAGAATGTTCTGAGGAACCGCCCCACTTCTTGGATCTTCCTCTCTGTCTGGCCGTTGGTCTGTGGATGATAGCCAGACGAGAGGCTGACGGTCACACCTAGGAGTCTGAAGAAGGCTTTCCATAGTCTGGAGATGAACTGGGGTCCTCGGTCCGAGACTATGTCTTCAGGTAACCCAAAGCATCGGAAGACATGGTTGAATAGGGTTTCGGCGGTTTCTAGGGCTGTGGGCAGACCCTTCAAGGGAATCAGACGGCAGAATTTGGAAAAACGGTCGACAATGACTAAAATGCAGGTATTACCTTCAGATGATGGTAGATCTGTCATGAAGTCAACTCCTAGGTGTGACCAGGGGCGGTTTGGGATGGGCAAGGGATGGAGTTTACCTGCAGGTAGATGGCGAGGACTCTTTGACATAGCGCACTCTCTACAGCCTTGAACGTATCTCCTCACATCCCTCGCCATGTGCGGCCACCAAAAGCGTTGGGATAGCAACGAGAGGGTGTTGTTGGTCCCGGGATGCCCTGTGCCCAAAGATGTATGGGTGGAATGAATCAGATCTACCCGTTGGTTTTCAGGAATGACGCGACGATTGGGGGGACAGCCCGGCGGAGTCCTGGATTCGGGAGTGGCGATGACTGTAGGAGCGGACCAGGTGATTGGACAGACCGTGATCTGTTCTGGGAGGATTCTGGCTGGGGTCTCCATGATTTCCGGCTGATCATATATACGGGAAAGTGCGTCCGCTCGGATGTTCTTTGACCCAGGTCGGTAGGATATGGAGAATTGGAATCGGGAGAAGAACAGGGACCATCGGGCCTGACGAGGACAGAGTCTTTTGGCTTCCTTGAGGTACTGGAGATTCTTATGGTCTGTAATCACCTGGAAAGGATGTTTGGCTCCCTCCAGCCAGTGTCGCCATTCTTCCAGGGCAAGCTTGATAGCCAATAGCTCTCGGTTTCCGATGTCATAGTTTCTCTCCGCCGGGCTGAGCTTCCTCGAGAAATAGGCGCATGGATGGAGTAATGATGGTGTACCTTGATGTTGAGACAGGATGGCTCCCACTCCAGTTGTCGAGGCATCTACCTCGACCACGAACGGGATTTCAGGATCGGGGTGAGTCAGGAGTGGAGCTTGAGTGAAGGATTGTTTGAGGGTTTGGAAGGCTGCATCGGCTTCGGGAGGCCAGGAGAGTTTCTTGGGGTGGTTTTTGAGTAGGTTGGTCAGCGGAGCGGTAATGAGACTGTAGTTGTGGATGAATCGTCTATAGAAATTGGCAAATCCTAGAAATCGCTGGAGTTCTTTAATGGTTGTTGGTTTTGGCCAGGAGACAACGGCAGTCACCTTCCCCTCGTCCATGCGAACCCCTTTCTGATCAATAATGTACCCCAAGAACTGAACAGACGGTAGGTGGAAGGAGCATTTTTCAGCCTTGAGGTACAATTGATGGTCTCTGAGGGTTTGTAGGACCTCCGCAACGTGGTGGCGGTGTTCGGCCTCACTCCGGGAGTAAATCAGGATGTCATCAATATAGACTATGACGGAGATATGGAGGAACTCCCGGAGGACTTCGTGAATGAAGTTCTGGAATACGGAGGGGGCGTTGACCAGACCATAGGGCATGACCAGGTATTCGTAGTGTCCTGTAGGGGTCACAAACGCCGTCTTCCACTCGTCCCCCTCACGTATTCTGACCAGATTGTAGGCGCTGCGGAGGTCCAACTTCGTGAAAATCTTGGCGGATCGTAGTTGTTCCAGGGCCGCAGGGACGAGGGGAAGGGGATACCGGAACTTAATTGTTCCTTGATTCAGAACTCGGTAATCGATGCAAGGACGCAGCCCTCCATCCTTCTTGGCCACAAAGAAAAAGCTTGAGGCAACGGGTGACGTGGACTGGCGGATATACCCCTGACTCAGTGCTTCCTGAATATACTCCTCCATGGCCTTATTTTCCGGAAGGGACAACGGGTAGATCCTACCTTTGGGCATAGGAGCATCTGGCAGCAGGTCTATGGCGCAGTCCCATGGCCGATGTGGAGGTAGCTGGGAAGCTCTCTTGGGGCAAAAAACGTCTTCAAATGCGGAGTAGATCTTCGGGATTTGAATGGATCGTTTATTGACTGGGCTTTCGACAGACGTGACATAGATGGTAAGTGGTTTCTGAAGTTGAACAGGTAGGTCGGGAAAACATCTGGTTTTGCAGTCTTCACCCCATTTCTTTATTTCTCCTGTGCCCCAAGAGAGGATGGGATCGTGCTTCACCAGCCACGGGCGCCCTAAAATGATGTCCATGGATGCACCCTCCAGAACCAGAAATTGGATCTCCTCCTTGTGGAGCAATCCCACTTGGAGATAGATAGGCTCACATTTGCGATGAATACGTGCCTGGGAATGGATTGCGTTGGTTATGGGTTGGATCTGGTAGACGTGCGTCGAGGCTTCGGTGTTAAGATGGAGCTGGCGACAGAGGGCGTACGAGATGAAATTTCCAGCTGACCCGGAGTCGATGAGGGCCGTGACTGAAACAGATATAGAAGGGGTAGTTAACTGGACATTGGTGGTGAGAGGATGCATTTTTTCAATGGGAGAACTGAATACACTCACCAAAGGACGTGCTGGACGAATGGGACAGTCCAGCCTGACATGTCCTTCGGCACCACAGTACATACATAGACCCCGGGTCAGCCTCCTCTGTCGCTCAGTGATGGTGAGTCTACCAGATTCCACAATCATTGGTTCAGGTTCTGGAGGGACTGCTGGCTCTGGCGAACGGAGGAGTGCTTGGGGAACAGGTGGAAGATCGTGCTGGTAGGCCCTCAGACGATCGGAACAGCGGAGGGATTGTTGGATGAATTTCTCCAACCCCAAGGTATCGTCGAGGGCTGCTAGCTGTAGTCGGAGGCTGGGCTCCAGTCCGAACCGGTAGGTGGTGAGGAGAGATCGCTCATTCCATCCGCTAGCAGCAGCCAGAGTACGGAACCGGAGCGCATAATCCTGAGTGGACATGGCTCCCTGTTTGAGATGGTATAACTGTTCTCCAGCTGCTACTTCTGCATCTGCGCGACCAAAAACCTCCTTAAAGTACTTGGTGAAAGCTTGAATGGAGCTGGTTACCGGCCCAGACTGTTGCCAAATGGTTTCTGCCCACCGAAGAGCCGATCCAGAGAGAAGGGAGATGATGAATGCGATTTTGGACCGATCTGTGGGATATAACTCAGGTTGCATGGTGAATATGAGAGAACATTGCAAAAGAAATCCATTGCACTCCTCCGCCCCGCCAGAGTAGGGCGCTGGTCGAGCCATGGGACTGGATGAGTGGGTGGACGGTGAAGAAGTGCTCGGTGCTGGTGGTGCTTCGGGAAGTGGAGTAGATGACAATAACACTCTCTTCAGTGAGTCCACCAACTCTTGAATGGGATCGTGAGTGCTCATGCTGTTGATTGTACAGGTCCGGTCTTCTGTTATGGGAAGCAGACGGACAAGGAAGGTGAGTGAATTATTAACAATGTTTATTTTCAACACATGAGCACATAAGGAGAACGGAGGAGAAGTGAGTGTAGTCCGGTTGTGCGGATGATCCTTGGTGGCAGGCTGGATGACTGATACTGAGGGAGACCGAATGCACACACCAGAGGGCTTGCGGGGAAGACAGACTGATGACAAACACAAGGCAGACAGGACACCGGGAACACTGGACAAACTAGGAGAGACAGAGAGCAGATAAGTACAATATACTGAGATTTGAAATGCTAGTGATTACCAGGAGGTGTTCACTCAGAGTCCGCTTCGTAGGAACGAGACCGGACCCTGAGTGAAGTGAGGTGTGTGCTTATATAGTGACTATAAGTGATTGGGTGCAGCTGTGTGTGGTTAATACTCAGGTGATGGTGATCTTTGCGTGATGCTGGTGGAAGAGCCTGGCCAATCCGTGACACTCACAGACGCGTTTTCACTTCGCTATATCGCTCGCGCGTGCCCGCGGACGGTGCTGTGACTTAAATGTGCTCAAACTTTTTAATTCCGCCAAAATATGTATTAGATAAAGATATCAATAGGGGGTGAACATATAATTTTAAAAGGCCTTGCGTTTATTTAACCCTTGTAGTCTTGTAGATGGTATTTTGGCTAAAAAATATTAGGGTAATTAAAAAATCTTTTTAAATAGATGAGTAAAAAACTGATGTTCTCCACTGCTGAAAACTTCATACGCGATCAGAGGAGTCTGTTCTCACCTCTCAGAGCATTCTGATCAGTTAAAGAAAAAATATTAATGCATAAAAAATATTACAAATATTTAATGCATGATTGTTTATTCAAAATAAACCAGGGCTAAGCATAACATGTTTCCATGTTTTCATAAAATAAGTTCATCAAGTTGTAATAAGTGTTTTATGTTTACAGAAAACTATAAATAATTGACTATTTTGACAGTGTTTTCTTAAATGCATATTCCACAAAATTGAGATTCTGCTGCTATGATAGAGATGATTGTGATTTTCAATCACAAACTGCTCTTTGCACATCAGCATTGTTAAGTTGTTTGACAGCGGAGCGCTTGTTTTTCATTGTTGCAATTTTAGAAACATGTTGTTATTAAAAGAAATGCATCATAACCTTTTGATGCATTTTTTCCATTTTTTTCATGATATATTTGTGATTGGTTTTCTTGTGATCTGTTGATTTATCGCAGAATCACTGATATCGTGATTGAAGCAACAGTGCATGGAACAGCAGCAAAACGCTTTATAAACTTGGTGATAAAAAAAAAAGCTTAAGATTTATACATTTGTTTCAAATTGTTTCAAATCAATTTGTTTTGTTTTTTTGTTTTTTATAAAAAAAGCTCAATAATCTGCCAATTAGGGTAAATAAAAGAATATTGTTTTTGGTTTTAAATAAGATTATTTTACTTATCTCATTGGCAGATTAATTTGTTCACTTTACAGAAAAAAATTCACTTAATCTAGAATTATTTCTGAAAACTCACATTTTTTTTCTAGATATTTAGTAATATGCTATATGCGAATATATGCTATTTGAACTACAAAATGCATTTTTTTCAGTGTTAACATTTATCCATTTTTAAAAAATGATCTTTATTGTCACTATTCTTGAATAGACTCTTGACTTGGCAGTGTTTTGTGACTGAATAATAATAATAATAAGTATGCTATTGGCTACTTCCAGCTGTATTTGTTTCTGTCAAGACAGCTTAGATTAATGTTTTGTGTTTAATTGTTTAGTTTTGTGGCATCAACAGGCAGTTGATCAATAGGCAGTTGTTTCTGCAGTATAATATTTGGAATTGTCTTTAAACATTTTATGATTTAAGCAACATGGCTACAGCAAATAAAATCAATAATGCATGTTTTAAATTTACAGTGTACAAATAAATCAAGGATCGATGATAATTTGTCACATTGTTTGCACCAAGGGGGCCCCAAATAAAATCCTGCTTAGGGCCCCCTGAAGGCTTGGGCCGGCCCTGCCTAGGGGTTTGCCGTAGCTGGGTTTTATGGTCATGCGCACAGGAACTGCAGGATCTGAGAAGTGTAAGAGTAAACTGGCAGAATAAATGAGGGTTTGGAAGAGTTCAGTCGCTTCCGTTTGTTATTTTGTATGTTTCAGTGTTTAGGCAGACCCTGTACAAACGCTCGGTTACACTTGCTATATCATCTTTTATCAGAAGAGGATTCATTATCTATTTCAAGGTACTTGATTATTAACTATTGAAAGTTAAATGTTATTATTACTGTTTGTGTGTACTATATTGAAGGTCCTGAAAATTACATTTTTCCTACATCTTATACTAACCTACAGGGATGAAACCACAACCCTGATAATGTTAGATGCTAATATAAATGTTTAATCAGTTATATATGTAATACAACAATTAAATATAAGCTTTAAAATTATATATATAAGAATTGTAACATCTGCTAACTTTGTATAATAATAGTAGTAATATATGCTAATAAACAATTATACAAAGCCCTTAAACATACATGTCCTTGCCCAGTTTTCAATTCAGGTGATATTTTAGTGATGCTGCGCCCACTCAGCTGATAAATGTTGTCTGTCAGCTCATGTTAATTTGTGGTTAATTTTATTTTTTGTTTGTTTGTTCATTGTAGGTTGCTCTGGACAGAGCGATCTTTAATCCTCCTTGATAATCTTGTTGAGAAAGGTGAGAAAACAACAGCTCTGTATTTTGTATTATGTACATGATGTAAAAATGCACAGATACACACACTTAAACGGTATCATATACTGTAAAGGTGTCTTTACATCACCATATGTCTTAAAATCAAATTATACATTTGTAATTCTTCTGTAAATGCATTTATACTTCTCTGAACAGCACCGGTAGTGTGTAAAGACACAAATGTCTCTTTCAAAAGTGTTTCTGTGCCGTATTTGAGTGTGAATTTAGTATTAGACTCTGTATCATTCATGAGGCCACAGGTAAGTACAGATGACTGATATAGAGTATAAGCACAGTTAAGAAATTTTAGAACTCCACTCCTGGAACATTTGACAAAATAAATTAAGATATTACAGACATTAACCTACTTATATTAATTATTGCGTTATGACAATTTACTGGCAGGTTCCAGTTATTTCAGTAGAAATCTGTGATCAAGAGTTTGACTCTTTTGCAAGTTTCTAAGCATGAGAATTAAGCACACTGATGAACATCAGTGCACAATTGACCATGTAAAATGGACCTTATTTGCCCATCAAATTTGTAAATGTTATGCACCTTAAGAACTCACTTAAAAGACTACTCCTGCAGCTAAAAGTGCACATTTTCATAGTTTTTTTCTTTCTATCTGTTAAAGGTACCCCTGGAGATGACCACTTAAAGCCTTCTTGTTATTTTTTCTCCATTGCTAAACTGGGTAAGTAGTTGATTTTTGTTGTTATTTGGTCCGGCATACATGTGCAAATTTAAAATTTCTGTTTTAAGGTTAGAGCAAACATCATTTGGTATATGGAGGAGTAGGTAACTAAACCTGGTGGGAAATTCCATAGCATTTTTTCCCTCTGTTGAAGTCAGTAGGGAAAGTTTTTGATGTGCTTTGTCCTTTAAGTTTTCATTTGTGGTCAGCAGAAAAAAAAAATCAACAACTTGAGGGTGAGTAAATGATGAATACGCCCAAAAAACGGTGAAACAACCATACACTCTTTTAGCAGCAGAGGCAAATCCATCATGTCTGGGAGCTGGGTCAGTTGGCATTGCTGTATGAAGTTTGCACGTTTTGCAAGTTTGCCCTCACAGTCCAAATGCATGCAGTATAGGTAAATTTAATAAACTAAACTGGCCGTAGTGTGTGGGTGTTTCACTGATTTTTGGGTGTATTCATCATTTACTCACCCTCAAGTTGTTGATTGATTTTTATTTTTAATTTTTATTTATTTCTGCTGACCACAAATGATAACTTTAAAGAACAAAGCAAATCAAAAACTTGATAGTCCCCTCTGACTTCAACAGAAGAAAAAATGCTATGGAATTTCACTGTAGACCAAGAATGGTTTAGTTACCTATATTGTTCAAAATATCATGTTTTGTGTTCATCTGAGGAGAGATTTAGAACAAGGGGAGGGTGAATTAATGATGACAGAATTTCCATTTTTGTGTAAAATATCCCTTTAATAAATCCAGTGTACTGTTTGCATGGCATAGATTTAAGTGCTGTTTTTGTTTATTTATTTTTAGACACCAAAGAGATTGGAGAGCCCCTGGAGAGATTGAAAATTCACACACCAAAGAAACTTTTTGAAGTTTGGGGCGATGCATCACTGCTGATCCTCTCGTATTGCAAAAAAAAAAAAAAAAAAAAAAGAGAAGAGAGCCTTGGATCTACCAGTTCAAGCAAACATTTCATCTGGTGAGACAATCCTGCATAACAGCTCTGTTTTAATCCCAATTTGTAGCATTTCACCTTTGATATGAGGGGCTTGTTTTGAGTTTAAATATTGTGTTTTTTTTTCTGTTTGATATAAAGACAGCCTTGGAGATCCCGCTTTGGAGATGGTGCTTTAACAACTCAGCCAGCTATCCTTTCTCCACTGCCATACAGATTGTGCAGCAAGATTACTTAGAGGAGATACTTAGAGGAGAAGGAACAACAGAGACAGAACCCTCTTGTCCTGCTGCTTGGGGATGAACTAAACTACTCTCAGACGTTTGTTATTGTGGGAGGAGTGGCACTAAATTAATAGATTTAAATAAAAGCTTTGCCAATGTATTAAAAGCTGTGTATTTTTATTTACATATAAAGATTACTACTATAATAATAATAATAATAATTTATTATTATATAGTGGTTAAGCCACTTTTAGGCAAAATAACCCAACAAATTAGTTATTTTTGTAACCCAAATTGTTGGGTTAACCTTATCAACCCAATGGATTGGGTTAAAAAATAACCCAACAGAAGGTCGGTGCCAAATTGACCCATCTATGGGTTGCCTGTTGGGTTATTATTAACCCAACTGTTTTAAGTGAGTAGGTATTGAAGCCATGCATTTTTGTTTATGGATAAAAAATTTTTAAACAAAATAAAAAAATTTGAAAATGTATTTTTTATATTTATTTGCAGATTCTGAGTAATAATTTCTTTTAAACTAAAAGATTGTGCAAAGGTAGGAGTGATGTTAATTATACAAAAACCAACCAAAACTTCTGAAAAAAAAAACAACCAAAACTTCTGAAAAACCAACCAAAACTTCTGGACAAATTCACACATACAAAATAAATGTATTAAATTTTCATCATCCTTACCACAAAATGTACAATTACTCGGAATATCAACATTTTTGCAAATAAATAAATTAACCGGATATATTTAATGCAATATTTTAAAGTGGACTTATTTAGATTTATTAGGAAGAAAATATTTATGAGGCAACAACCATGCTTTTTGCAGTCTATAATATTAATTAATTCAACCCAATGCACTGTAAAACCTAACAGTGAAAATCTCTAAATAAAATAAGTTAGTATAACTTATAATTTAAGAACAAAGTTCCTTTGATTTAATGAAAAAGAGTTATGGTAACTCATAACCTGACTATGTTAAGCAGAATTCAAACCTAATGAGTAATGAATTAATTAATTATAATGTTTGTGTAACTAATGCTTGAAGCAACACCAAACCATTTGAATAACTATAGTGTCTGGATTTTGTTTCTATTAACTGAACTCATACAGATTTGATAACTGAAACCTAAAATGTTTAAATTACTACTACTCTAAATATTTGACAATATCAACACAAATAATGTATAGGACTCAAAGTATATATAAGTTTGCAGTACAATTTTGTGTCAAAATTTAAATGGTTTGCCTCAATTGGTTTCCTCAAACAGTTTGAGTTAACTTATCAGGTTTTACAGTGTGGAATTTGAATATCAATGTCATGAATATCAATGTCATCCAGCAGTAATGCTGAACCAAATGCAATAAACCTGTGGGGATAACTCTAAGAACAGTATTAAATTCTTTGAAGGGAATAGAAAAGTCATGAACAGTCATAAAGCGTTCATAAGACAGTAAGTTACCAAAATCAAAAGTAAATGAATAATATAAGCATCTATCAAAACAATTACCTTGAAAAAGAGATATATTTTTTTTTACAGTTATATCCATATTATTCCACAAGATAGTTTTGTGTTTAGTTTTAGTTTTGTGAAGTTAACACGACTTCCATGTTGAAATGTACACTGGAGCCTGACAACAGGGAGTGAGGATCCAAATGCATCTCTTTTTTACAGAGATGTTCAGGCAAGCAATGGTCATCATCAGGAGCAAACAGATGTATGTAGGAAATCCACAGTCATAGTCATAAAACAGGCAGATGGCCAAAAGGCAGGAAGCAGACAACGTAAAGAAACAAACCAACAGGGCGAGGATCAAACACGACAAAACAAGGCAAAGAAAACATGTCGTAATGCTCACAGTACAGTTTACAAGACTCAGCAACTCCTGTGTTTGTGTGCTGACTTTTTACTAATCAGTTCATGAGCGGCTTCAGCTGTGAGTTTTTGCAATCAGACAGGATCTAGGGCTGGTGTGTGAGTGGTGCATGACTGGATCTTGTAGTTCTTTTGCTGGCAGATTTGTATTTCTCCAGCGATCTGCATGGGAGAGCTGGTGACTGTAACAGAGACCCCCCCCCATCCTCACCCCTCAAAGAGCGGCTTCCAGACACTCCCACTGCAGTTCAGGAGGGAGGTGAAGTGGAGGTGGAACAGGGGGCAGGACGGAGTGCCAGAGCCATGCAGTGGAGGTGTACCTGCAGCACGAAGCTGCGGAGGGCCTGGAGCGTGGAGCTGAGAAAGGCCTGGAGCATAGAGCTGAGGATGGCCTGAAGCATGGAGCTGAGGTAGGTCTGAGGGCTTTGGTTCAGCAGACACAGATGGGTCATTAGAGGTGTCAACCTATACTGGTCTTAACACAAACATAGACAGCACCAAACAAACACACACACGCCACGCACGCTTGCTCGCTCGGGAACGATATTGTAAGATCGCCAACTCCTGGTAAAATGACACCAAAGTTACCGACCGCTCCCACGCTTTTATTCGGAAATGTTTTTCCTGCGCCGCATGAAATCTGGTCGGGTCCCACGACAATGTACAGGTACAGCCGCATACATGCATACAGCAGAGAGGAAAAGAGAGGGGATAAAAAGTCACGCCAGCAGCCAAGAGGAAAAGGTGAAATGGGCCACAGTGAGAGAGAGAGAGAAATGGAGAACTTTCATTCCCTCAATCGCAGAGAAATAAGGGCTTCTGCTGTAAGTGCCAGTGAAAGACTTTCCAGAAAACACACACACAGGGAAATTTAAGTAGTTGGTGCCTGTAGAGTTGTAAATATCCGCGCTCGCCTCCCTCGCGACAGAGCGCATATGAGATAAATTACGTCAGTACATAATAACCGGTTATGATTATTACTGAACCGATATCGAATTGTCCGCGTCTGCATCGCAGTGCACCGAAGAAAGAATTAATTTTGACACCCCTACCGGTCATACACCTACAGTGGGTCAGGAGGCTTGGGTTCAGGAAACACTGGCAGTTCATTTGACCCCAGTGGGTTAGGAGGTATGGGTTAAGGAGAGACTGGTTCATTCAGTTTATTTAACCCCAGTGGATCAGGAAGCTTGTGTTCAGGAGACACTAGCAGTTCATTTAACACCAGTGGGTCAGGAGGCTTTGGTTCAGGAGGCACTGGCAGTTCATTTAATCCCAGTGAGTCAGGAGGCTTTGGTTCAGGAGGCACTGGCAGTTCATTTAACCCCAGTGGATCAGAAGGTCTTGGTTCAGGAGGCGCTGGCAGTTCAAATAACCCCAGTGGGTCAGGAGGCTTAAGTTGAGAAGGCATTGATAGTTCATACAACCACAATGGTTCACGAGGCTTGGGTTCAGGAGACTCTGAGAAGTCACACAGCTGAGGGAAGCCACATGGCTCTGGCGGCTCTGGGAAGTCACACGGTTCTGGAGGTATGGGGAAGTCACGTGGCTCTGGCAGCTATTTGTGGGGCTCAGATGACGGCTCTGGCCTTATGTGGGACACAGGTTGAAGCTCTGGCCCTTCGTGGGACTCAGGTAGTGGCTCTGGCTATTACTGGGACTCAAGTGGTGGCTCTGGCCAGTTGTGGTACTCAGGTGGTAGCTATGGCATTTCGTGGGACTCAGGTGGGAGCTCTGGCGGCCATTCATGGAACTCGGGAGAATCTGGTGCCCCTGGAGAGATTGAAAATTCAGCCGTTCATCAGTGGACCACTCCCTGCAAGAGGGACAAGTATGTTTTCACGGCTTTTTGGTCTAAATGTATGGCTGCAGAAAACATGTAACAGGAAAGGACTGAATTTTATTGACAACTTCAATCTCTTCTGGAACCAAAGACAGCTGTTGACATCAGACGGCCTACACTCAAACAAACTCGGAGCAAAGGTGCTAAAGGACAGTATCTTTTTCTCCCTCCATCATCCATCAGCTGTGTGTGCCACTGACCTCAATCCAAATGGCACATACACACCTAGCAAATGTCCGGATGACCACAGGACCTCAAATCAGCTCCTGAGTGGATTTGGGGCTGACGAATCACCCAAGGACAGTGATAAAGCCACGCAGCCAAAACACCCACTGTTGATAGAGACACTGTCACTGGCCCTCTGCTCAACACAGACAGACTGTGACGCATCAGAACAGCATCAAGTCTCGTCACTCAAAAATGATCCTCAGGAAAACATATTTCAGCAGCCAGAATCTCCAGAGCCACAGCCTCTGTCACCAGACACGTTCTCATTGTCACCTTACTCGCCTCTCTTGGGTTTTTCAAAAAAGATGGAGGAACTGGTGTATGCTGGAGCTAAACTTTCACACTCCATTGCCGCAAGCTCCCAGTTACCAACCAAAAAGCGGCCTGCTCCACAACCACCTCTGAGCCCACCTGGAAGAGCCCTCCGACTTTTGTCCCACCGCCAGGGCCCAAACAACAACGCACCATCTTCAGCTGGTGAACACAACAGCTCTCCATGATGTGTCTCGGGTGCCTGCTTAGATAACAGTGTCTTTATCAGATGTTTACAGAACAAGCAGAAACCCAGTGTGCCTGTAGCTTTCTCTACACATATATGTGTTGTATTACGTGACAGAAAACCAAAGACTTCTTCAGGCCGTATAGCAAATCACTCAAATCTTGTGTCTACCAAATATAAATCTGAGACTACTGTAGCAAAAATAGCTTAAACTGTTAAGTTAGCACTTTTAAACTTCCAATCACTTTTTTTTAACACAAATTGCCTTGGTTTTATGCCTTGGTTTTATGCGTTTTGAAACTTTGATAGATGACAGTTGTAGCGCAGCAGTTCTGAACGAAACAGCTCCTTTAAACTTTGACTTTTTGAGTGTTTGCAGAGCCAATAGGAGAGGTGGAGGCATCGTTGCCCTGTTTAAAGATGTCTATGAGTGTAAACAAGTGTCATTTGGTGACTTTTTGTCTTTTGAATATCTGATTATAGCACTAAAATGTGCTCCACGTATCTTACTGATCATTATCTACAGACCTCCAAAATATTCTCCAACTTTTATTGATGATTTTACAGAGCTGTTATCAATAGTAACCTCTGAATTTGACTATTTTACCATTGCTGGGGATTTTAATATTCACAATGATAATCCAGAAATCAGTGCTGTAAAAGAACTGATGACTGTTTTGAACACTTTTGATCTGACTCAGCATGTTCAAGAACCCACACACAATTGTGGACACACTCTTGATCTACTTATAACTAAGGGTTTACACATTTCATCGACTGTTGTTAAGGATGTTGCACTATCTGATCATTTCTGTGTTTTCAGAACACTGCAATCAGAGCACATCACACCTGTCCTCAGGTCTTTACACTGGCTCTCAGTTATATTCAGAATAGATTTTAAAGTATTATTACTGGTCTATAAATCACTAAATTACCAAGGACCTCAATACATTACAGATATGCTCACTGAATACAAACCTAACAGATCACTCAGATCTTTAGGATTATATAAACTAGAAATTCCAAGAGTTCAGTCAAAGCAGGGTGAATCGGCTTTCAGCTACTACACCCCTCGCTGCTGGAATCAGCTTCCAGAAATGATCAGATGTGCTCCAAAATTAGCCACAATCAAATCAAGACTGAAAACACATCTGTTTAGCTGTGCCTTTACTGAATGAGCACTGTGCTTCATCCGACAGATCGCACTATTATGCTTTTCTCTTCTTTTTCATTCTTTTATAATACATTTTATCTGTTTTAATGCTTATATATTTTATTTATTTTTTTACCATTTTTATTATTTGTTTTTATTTCTCTTATACTTGTTTATTTTATTCATGTTTATGTAAAGCACTTTGAATTCCCACTGTGTATGAAATGTGCTATATAAATAAACTTGCCGTGCCTTGGCCATTCAGGGAATTCAGGAAGATCTGGCACCCCTGGCCATTTGAGGATTTCAGGAGGATCTGGAGCCTCTGGCCATTCGGGGAATTCAAGAGCTTCTGCCGCCCCTGGTCATTCAGGGAATTCAGGCGGATCTGGTGCCCACCATTTGGGAAATTCAGGAGAATCTGGTGCCCTTTCTGGCAACTTATGAAGGGGATCTGGCAGCTCTGGAGGATCTGGCAGCTCTGGAGGATCTGGCAGCTCTGGAGGTGGTGGCAGCTCTGGCAGTAACAGCTATGGTGGTGGCAGCAGCTCTGGCAACCCTGGTGGTAGTGGCCATTCTGATGGCTCAAGTGATGGCATTTCAGGAACAGGAACAACAGGAACTATGGCAGGAACAGACTCAAAACAGGAAGCCATCTTGTGAGCTGGTGACAGATTGGGGCTTACAATTGTGTGAGCTGAAGGGCTGGTTATGGCCACTTTGTGAGCTGGCGGACTGAAGGCGGACATCTTGTGAGCTGGAAGACTGGAGGTGGCCATCTTGTGAGCTGGAGGATTAGAGGTGGCCATCTTGTGAGCTGGAGGACTGGCGGTGGCCATTTTGTGAACTGGAGGACTGAAGGTGGCCATCTTATGATCTGGCTGTGATCTAGGCTGGTGAACAAGGGACTGGAGTACTATTGCCCCCAAAACACATTTAGAGGCTTCCTCCGTTCATTCATGTTGTTAAATGTGATACTTCAATAAAGTCTTCTACATACTCCTCGATTGATTGGGCTTCCTGACAGAGACGCATGATTTTGATACCCGCTGGATCCATGTTTGTGGCTGAGTCTTCTGTAATGTGAACTGGACAGTGACAACAGGGAGTGAGGATCCAAACGCAGGGTTTATTATAGTAGGAAAACGCGTCATAATACTCACAGTACAGTTTACAGGACTCTTCTGTGTTTGTGTGCTGACTTTATAGTCCATGTAATCTGTTCATGAGCAGCTTCAGCTGTGAGTGTTTGCAATAGGACAGGATCTAGGGCAGGTGTGTGAGTGACTGGATCTTGTAGTTCTTTTGTTCGCAGATTTGTAATTCTTCAGCAAACTGCAAAGGCTAGATCGCTGTTGACTGTAACACATGCAAGAAGAGCTTGCGGATGAAAACTAACTTGATGAAAAGTTTACTTTACAAAACATTACAATTTAAAATAAAGGGTAGACCACCAATTTTATTAAACATATAATTAGGAATAAAAAAAACAAATAGATTATGGGTTCTTTAAAACATCTTAGCCAAATCGAGAAAGACCTTCCACTTCTGAGAGAAGAACTATAGAGATATATCTTTTTGTAACCAAAGATTAAAAATATTTTGAGTTGTCTTCAATCTACTACCCAGTCAACAAATTTAATCTGGCCCAAATCAACAGCTAAGATGTGGCCCAGATCAGTTAGTGTTCCCCAGTCCAGAACTGGCCCACATCCTTTAGTCAGAACTGAACCAAAGTAGTGCCACAACTCCACCAAGCTTGAGCCAAGTAATACATTTTTATGTGGCCCAGATATGGGCCTTGTATTCAAGATTAGTTAGGCTTCTCTAGAGTTCTGTTACATCCTTATGTGGCCCACATGTGGCTGACCACATATATTAACTGAGTAAATCACACAACAAAAATTTAAATCAAATTTACTTTAATCAATGCAAATAACATTCATATTAAACAATTATTGAACAAAATTTGGACAAATAATGAGTTAAAAAACATTTTTACAATATACAAACAGAAAAATACAAAATAGAAATAATTGTTAGATAAATATAAATATCATATATTTGATCCAAAGATGATATAATACACATACATACATGTAAATGTACATGGGGTCAGTCTGATTCTTATATGTCTTAAAAAAGCTTCTCCTGCTCACCAAGGCTGCATTTATTTAATCAGAACTACAGAACACATTTGTAAAATGTTATTACACTGTAAAACAGCTGTTCAAAAAGTAGTTTATAATCTAGTTTAATCATTTATGCCAGTGATTTTAAAGATGAATTTTTAGCTTAATCACTCCAGTTCTCAGAGTCACATGATCCTTCAGAAATCACTCTAATAGTAATTATTATTATTATTATTATTATTAATAATGTTAATATTAATAATATAAGTAATGACTGGAGTAATAATTTCTTTTTAAACTACAAACATTAAGAAAGCAGTTATTTACAGAAATATTCAGTTATTGTCACAATCACTAGCGATCATAACTCCCAGATCGCTAGATCTCACACACAAACACACATGGACTACAATTCCACCATTAATGGACTACTTATTCAGTCATGCCACACACATACACACACCTGCTCACAGTCTCTACTGATTACACTCGCACCACCTGAGGATCATCAAGGACTGATTACAAACACCATTTAAGCAGCACACAGACTCATTCACATTGCCAAGTCTTCTTTTCTGTAAAGTGACAATACAACGCATTTCTACTGGTCTTGTTTTCCTGTGTTTTGACCCTAGACTTGTTTATACTTTTGTCCCTGTTCGCCGCCTGCCTTCTGACCTCTCGCCTGTGTTTATACTACGATTCTGGACTGCCTTTATACATCTGTTTGCACCTGTGTTGACCATTGCTTCCCTGACTTTAAATAAACCTGCACGTGGATCCAAAACTCAGTTGTCTCTGTCACTCCCCGTGTTACAGAACGATGAGTCATGCCACACACATACATACACCTGCTCCCAGTCTCCACTGATTATATTCAGAAGAAACCTTCACTCCTCATCCTGCACAAAAATGCCTGTTTAGGGCGAGTTGGACCGCCGTGTTTCTGGGTGCCAGTGTTCTCCTTGGTGATGAGTATTGTCCTACAATGCTTTCTGTTCAAGTGCTTGAGTTAAAAGCAGTGAAAAGTTCTTTAGAGACTGGACATACTGTGGACTGAATTTCTCAGAAATATTTGTTTTATACTCAATGAGGGAAGTGATAGGATTCTGTCTGACAGCACCTGTAGTGAAAAAGAATTGAAATAATATGATCAGCAATACAACCTGGAGGTACATCAGCAAAATTACAATACAAATCAAAATGCTAAACTGTGTGGTAAAACTAAATGCATGTAATCTATTACATTTTTAAATATTTATTCAAATTATATATTTTCTATTATATATATATTATTCAAACAATTGCAAGCAATTGTGTATGATTCTCCCAGTAAAGTTTAAAATCAGTTTAAAATTCTGCAAATCTAAAGTGTTCCAGTTTTGTGAACATTAACCCAAGCACTGGTTACTACGTCAACATCTTTTCATTTTTCCCCATTTTCCTAAACGCTTATGTGGCATTGCCTTTGTGTTTCGCATTAGCACTGTTATAGCTGAATGTGTAATAAAGTTCACAAACATACTAGGCCCTTCACACACATAGTTCCAAACCTTTATTAGTTTCTTTCCACAGCTACACACAAAAGATGATATTTTAAAGAAAGCTGTAAACCTGTAACCATTGACTTACATGGTAGGAAAAAACAAATACAAAGTCTACTGAACTATGAAGTCAATTGTTACAGGTTTTCAGCTTTCTTCAAAATATATTATTTTGTGTTCAACAGAAGTTGATACTGACACATGCAAGGTAAAATTGAGCGCGCTTCAGTTGCACAGTCTCATTTAGATAAGTTGCCAGTTAGTTAGGTAGGAGACGTAGAAGAAGGTTTGGATATGGGAGGAACCCATTTATTATCACCACAACTCAACAGTATGTAAGGGTTATTGTTTATGTGTGTGTGTGTGTGGTTTTTCTATAAATAGAAATAAAGAAGAAAAGTAAATATACATGAGAAATATTAAACACCATATACAAATAAACAGATAAATAGAGAGAAGAAACAGATTGCTGGGATATAAAACTCAGGGCTTCTGGTAGTACCTAGAATAGCAAAGTCGAGTAAAGGAGGTCGAGCCTTCTCATTTATAGCTCCTAAACTCTGGAATAGCCTCCCTGATAACGTCCGAGGCTCAGACACACTCTCCTAATTCAAAACTAGATTAAAGACCTATCTGTTCAGTAAAGCATACACTTAGTGCACCACTTAGGGGGCTTCCACACAGGCTATGCATCTTGTTGATATACACTGTGAACATCAGCTACGCTAATTATTTTCTTTATTCTCCATTTCCACCTGGGGATACTCTTCCCAAGGCCCTCAGACTATGCAGAGTCACTGATTCGATCCAAGACCAACGACGAGATGATCCCAAGGTTTTTTATATCCTGGACCTGGCCGAATCCTGAGCAGCTACTGTGATGGTCATGGAAGAGTGGAGAACATGAGACTGATTCCTGTGACGCTCCAGAGCCAGACGAGTCTCTGCACAAGACGTTTGGCCAGCGGAGAAATTAAAATGATCGTGCCCAACTGAGCCTGGTTTCTCTCAAGGTTTTTTTTCTTCACTTCTGCCTTTAGTGAAGTTTTTTTCCCTCTCCGCTGTCGCCACTGGCTTGCATGGTTCGGGATCTGTAGAGCTGCGCATCGTTGGATTTGCTCTTCAGTATTTGGACTCTCAGTAGTGAATATTAAACCACACTAAACTGAGCTAAACTGAACTGAACTTGAACACTACAAACTGAACTACACTGTTCCTATTTACTGTTACCTTTTATGTGAAGCTGCTTTGACACAATCTACATTGTATAAGCGCTATACAAATAAAGGTGAATTGAATTGAATTGAATAAAAAAATAAATATATACATAAGGCAGCTAATACAGATCACCGTGTTCACCGTGACATGCCTGGGCATGTTCAGCACGCATGTCCATTCCAACTAGGCTGTCTACAACTGCACTAATACCTCCAAACAACCACTTACTAAATACAAAAACAATAAAATACACATAAATAACATTAGGACAGAAAACTTATAATTAAAGCAGAAATATTTACATTCTAACATCGAGCAAACAGCTGACCGCAAAGTGAAAGTGAAGAAAACCGCTAAGTGAACAGCGAAAAGTTAAACCTAAAGCACTCACAATAATATCAAAAAGGTCAGAAAACACACTTACTTTCATATACGCACATGACCCATAACATAAGCAGGACTTTATCATATGCAGCGGCACAGATAGCTTTGTTAGTGATCAGTTAAGCTCACCTTCACATCTGTCAAGTGCAGTGGGCGGGTTGTTTTGCTGCACGTTGCTCGGCGAAGCCGATAGGCTGCCTGCATGTCTCTCAGCGAATGCTGATTAGCCGCTTGCCTTTCACCCAGTCTCTGTAAAATAGGAGAGAGAACTGCGATTAGCAGATTCAACAAATTCAAGATTATAGTGGCCTTTTTAACAGCCGCCCCCAGATTCTGGTAACAGAATATGCGTATTTTTCTGAAAAGGCTTTAAAGTTTACAGGCTAGTGTACTGTACTAAATTATTCTGGAATGCTAGGTAATCATATAATGCGTGCTACTGGGCATGTGTATGTCTTTTTGCCCACCTCAATATCAACTGTCCTCACTCTGCCATTAATTCCAGGGAAGATTTTTAACACTCGTCCCACCGGCTAAAGAGTTCCAGGCAACTGTGGATCTATAATCATCCCTGTAGGACCAACTTGAAAGTCGGATGTGTCAGCTTGCCACTTTTGACAGGTTTTAAGGTTCGGAAGATACAACCTCAGGAAGTGTTTCCTGAAGTGGTCTACGAAAACTTGCCTGTGACGCCATATCCGCCTGCTTATAATCTTAGATTCTGGGTATATCACAGGAGGAAGAGATGCATCTGGTCGCCCCATTAAGAGAGAGTTAGGAGTGATGGGATCAGGGTCTGCAATGTCAGAGGAAGTATAGCCCAGAGGCTTTAAGTTTAGAATTCCTTCAATCTCCACTAACACTGTTTGTAGCACTTCAAAAGGTTACTGACTGAGCTCCAAGGGTGACTGTCAGTGCTTGCTTGAGCGAGCGAATTTCTCGTTCCCAGCAACCTCCAAAGTGTGGAGCATTTGGCGGCGTTGAATCTGAATTTAATCTGTTGTTTGGCTAGCTGTGCTTGAAGCTCAGGGGCGAGAGCTGCAAAGGCTTCCCTGATTTCCCCCTCTCCTCCCCTAAATTTGGTGCCCTGGTCAGATATAAGTTCAAAGGAGGTTCCTCGTCTGGCAGCGAAGCGTCTGAGGGCCATGAGGAAACTGTCAGCATCCAGGGTATGTTGGACATCAATGTGTACTGCTCGATTAGTTAGGCACTTAAAAATTTTACCCCATTTTTTTCCTCAGTCCTCCTACCAACCTTGACAGCATAAGGGCCAAAGCAGTCCATACCGGTGGAATAGAATGTAGGCTTAAATAGGCGAAGTCTGGATGGAGGCAGGTCTGCCATTTTTGGGATATCTAGATTTTTCCTCCATTTTCCTCTACAGGAGCTGGTGTTTCAGGCCAAGAACTTGGGGAGTCTTTTAAGAATGATGATCCCTGATACCAGTGGTTGTCTGGACCAAGATTGTTCAATGTTTGTCCCTGTGTAATATAGTCAGCCGGGTTACAGACAGATGGCACAAATCTCCATGTGTGCTGATCTGTGAGATCTTGGATTTCTGCCACACGGGTACCGACAAAGACTCTGACTGTCTTGGAATCTAGGAGATTAATTGCTTCACAGTCTAGTTTGGATCTGGTGCTGGTTTTATCACTCTGCCAAGGTAGCACATCCATCTGCCACAGCTTCTCTACATGCTTAAAGAGCTCTGTCTCTGGAGATGCCAATGTAGTAAAGTAGCAGTGCTGTTCATTGGTCTCTTGCTGGAGATGCTGCACCGGCCCCTGTAATGTCCAGCCAAGTCGGGTTTTAACAGCTGCAGGTCCCCCTGGTGGTCCAAGATGGACTGGCTCCACTGGAGTAATGAGATGGGGATGGTCAGAGCCAATGAGTAACACAGGACTGACAGTCTCTAGATTTCATAATGGAAGACCCCTCAAGTGCCGATATTTCTCCCTCAGAGCTCTTATTGGATGTGTATGTTCAGCCAGGCTTAATTGATGGGCAGTAAATGCACCTTTGATGTGAAACAACTTTTTAGGCTGTGCCATCTGAGAGATAGAGAAGGAAACTGCCTGTTCACTGAGGACTTGGAGCTCTTGCCTGACTGTACAGAGAGGTAGGTCCTCTGGCTTGCCTTCAAGGCCAAGCTCCTGAGCAGCACTATGCAAAGGGATAGTTCTTTCTGACCCATCATCCTGGATAGCATAGGCAGTCATATGGTGTTTACCATTTCTGAGGATTACTTTGCTTATTTTAAGAAGGACCTTTCTGCTCGCAGGAGGCTTTTGGATGCGTAGAATCTCATTCATGGTGTTTAAGAGACATGAGTTAGAAGTGAGTATGGGAGCAGCTGCAGTTTGCACAGCCTGTGAACTCTGACCACTTTTCACTGTTGTGTCATGGAGAACTAGCAGATGTGGATTATTACACTGCTTGTAGCGGATTTTCAGATTGCACTCTGTGGCTTGATGACTCCTACTGCAGCGCCAACAACGATTGTTCTCCTTGATCCACTTATGCTTCTGCTCTGTAGTGAGTTGCTTGAAATTTGCACAGTTATTCAGGGAGTGTTTAGTATGATCGCAGTAAGGGCAGTAGGGTTTTGGAGAAGCTTTTGGGGCATGAGCTGTTGCATAGGTGTGCTCTCAGTATTCAGCAGAATGTTTGCATTCTTATATATGGGCCTGTGATCTTTGATTACATCCCTTGTATGTGTGCTAGGCCCTTATCGTGTACTAGTTACAAATCTTGGCATGTCCTCTTGTACCTGAATTTCGTACTCCAACCATTCAGAGAGATCTAGAAGCATTGGAATTGGAACACTGTGTGGATGGGCAAACCGTCAAAAGCTTGATCTAAGATCATGCAGCAATTTTCCCAACAGCCTTGAAACATGAGCCACATTGCAGTTCAAAGGTGCCTTTTGCTCCAAGTTGCCCCAGCATACCAACGAGTGACTGAACTTTGAGTGCGAACAGTCTGAAAGCTTTTATGTCTCCACTACTGATATTTGGACCATCCATTAATTCTGCGATCCGCTGTAATGCAAGCTGGTGTGGCTAACCATACTGTTGGTCCAGAGCAGCCGTTGTTCTGGTAAAGGGGTATTGAGAGTGGCTATATGAATCAGCAATGAGTAATGCCTCTTCTAGCTTGAGATGGTCTGTGAGAATCTGGAATTAAAACCTCTCTGTTGCGTTAGCAGGGAGTATGTTTTCTGAGGCAATTTTTAAACGTGAAAACTCTCTTGGGTTTGGATGTATGAAGTCTGGTATGGTGGGAGTAGGGCCTCTATACACTGACTCTGGTTCAATTTGGGGCACTTTACTCTGTGAACTATAAGGCACTTGGTGGCACGGTGCAGAATCATAAGGAGTAGGCTGCATACTTCATGTCATATGGAGGATAATCATGTCCATGGTGGAAGGGTTTGTCCACTTGACTTAAGGGCTGTATACTTATAGTGTCATGGGGAATGCACATTTGGTCCCTGGGAGCTGCTGTGAAAGTTGGAAAATGTTCCTGACCTGAGAAGCTGTCTCGTCTGATTGCGCCCGTCAGACTCATCTTCTGGATGCATTGACATCTTATATGCCTGCAGCAAGTCTCACTCCGGCTTGAAGGACCATGTAAAAATGAGCTCGCTTCAGTAAACCGTTTATTGTCACCACAACTCAACAGTATGTGGGGGTTATTGTTTGTTTGTGTGTGTGTGTGTGTGTGTGTGTGTGTGTGTGTGTGGGTGGTCTTTCTATAAACAGAAATAAAGAAGAAAAGTAAATATACATGAGAAATATTAAACACAATATACATATAAACAGATAAATAGAGAGAAGAAACAGATTTCTGTGATTTAAACAAATAAATATATACATAAGGCAGCTAATAGAGATCACACAGTGTTCACCGTGACATGCCTGGGCATGTTCAGCACGCATGTCCATTCCAACTAGGCTGTCTACAACTGCACTAATACCTCCAAACAACCACTTACTAAATACAAAAACAATACAATACACATAAATAACATTAGGACAGAAAACTTATAATTAAAGCAGAAATATTTACATTCTAACGTCGAGCAAACAGCTGACTGCAATAATATCACAAAGGTCAGAAAACACACTTACTTTCATATACGCACATGACCCATAACATAAGCAGGACTTTATCATATGCAGCGGCACAGATAGATTTGTTAGCGATCAGTTAAGCTCACTTTCACACCTGCCAAGCGCAGTGGACTTTTTTTTTCACCTGCAGATCTCTCAGCGAATGCTGATTGGCCGCTTGCATTTCACTCAGTCTCGATAAAATAGGAGAGAGAATTGCGATTAGCAGATTCAACACATTCAAGATTATAATGGCCTTTTTAACATGCAATAATATTATTTTTACATTCATATTTGCGCAGCTTAACTTCTAAACTTGTCACTCTTATTTCTTTAGGATTAATACTGTAATTATGTTTGCTTTATTGCGTAAATTTAATATAAATGAACGTACCGTGGTTGAAGTAATGATTGTAGAGATCGTGCCATTATCACATCGCTATGGTTAAGTTCTGTCATTTTTGTTGTCCAGTGTGTTATTCATAAGAGTAAAGATCTCTTCTTCTTTTGAACTGAACCCAGAAGAGCTGAAAACGGTCTCCTTTACAGTGCCACACTGGTCAAACCATGTTATTGAAGTCAGTTACATTACATATCAAATGACCATTAGACAACAAAAATTTGTTGATTTATAAATGTTTGTTTTTGAGTTTTAGCTCTATCTTGAACAGAAACGTTATACCCATATTGTTAGTCCATTTTACAATTATAAGACACTTTTTTCTATTGGCTTCCACTATCATGTTAGGCCTAATGGGACCGCTTTTATTTTAAACCTTGCTAAACCACACTAAAACATGACTGAGTATTTACACGAATTGCTATTTATCTAAAATAAATAAACCCTATTTTTTTGGTCATTAGAAATTGGCAATAACTGTAATGCTAACGTTAATTTAAACAGCAAACTGTTGGAGCACTAACGTAACATTAACACCACTTTCAAAAAGAAAAATAATAATTATAATTTTTAATTATAATAATAATAATAATAATAATAATAATTTCTTAATTAAATGAATAATTAATCACTCAATGAGTCCTAACTTTTACATAAAATTATGAATATTTAAGTAAATCACTTACCTGAAGCAAATGACAGGTGGGAAGAATGTTAAGCTCGCAGGGTAGACTTGGCAACTGAAGTGTGGTGTGGCAGATGTCTGCTAACATTACACCGGTGTTCAGTTTCGCGTGTTTTCCAAATGCAAAGTCAGCCAGAAGTCAATGTTTACCGATGTCAGCCATAGCTATTACCGTAGGTTCACACCGAAAGCGGCGAGAGCGTCAAAGTAGCCAGAAGTCATTCATTTTCAATGAGAGTCGGCGGCGATAGGCAGCGCGGCGTGTCTTCACCGGTGTGGGCATCAAGGAGAGTTGAAATTGAAAGTCAACTTTATGGTAATGAGCTATGACATGGTTCAGCGGCAAGCAATCAGAATGATGAAGTCCATCGCTTGAGAGGAGTTCAGAGAACACAGACCTGTGAAATTTAGTTCCGACCACAGTTGTTCCCAAGGGTTTGATTAGTGCGGTCACCGGATTTCCAATTATTTACTATGTTTTCTTACAGGAACATGCATTAAATAAGTTACTGGCGAGTTACTGATGTGCATTAATGTTATATATATTTATCTTTAAAAACGTGGAATCTCATGTGACCGTACAAAACTGTATTGCTGCTTCAGGATATTTCAGACATATGGACATATAAGCCTCACCACATGCAACGTGATATTCCATTGTTAAATGAATTTAAGAAGTGCGCAACATTTTCACGCTAGAAAGCTTGTTTTATGCGGGAATGTAACTGATATGCTGCAACGACCCCTTTAAATACGAGATCAATGTAGCGAATTTTGACGCTCTCGCCACCGGAGCTGAAGGCAGACAGCATTGTCACCAGGGCGGCCAGAGCGACCTTGGACGCTCTCACCGCTTTCGGTGTGAACGCACAATTAGGCTCTTTTTTGTTAACTGGCCCACATACTGCAAAAGGATGTGCAGTATCCTTTGAACCAGAAGAACATTACCGCCTTTTCTGAATGTATAGCAAAACATATACGGTAATAATTTGGCAAATATCTGTTCAGCCATGCCTTATCTCAGCCACATGTGCCAGCTATCACCCACATTTGGCCCAAATGTTTTTGCTATCTGGGTAGTATAATGAAGATGCTGCCTGCTGATTAAATTTTGTGATATGTAAATGCATAGATACTTTATTGAGTCTTTAAATGGAATTAGTTAATTTGTCATCATATGCAAAGACATGATGTCACATTTGGATGAGTTTAGCTTTAGCCCAGATGCACATGAAAATAGTTGAAATATCTCAGTGGCTTTGGAAATTATACAAAGTCAGCATAATCCACCAAATCTAACACAATTGTACGTGTGGGTTTCCTCCAGGTGCTCCGGTTTCCCCCACTGTCCAAAGACATGTGCTATAGGTGAATTGGGTAAGCTAAATTGTCTGTTGTGTGTGTGGCGTTGCTGACTATTATACCCAGTAGTGACTGGTGTGGGACACTTCTTTGAGTGATGTGATGCTGAGTGTGTAAAATAACACCTCTTAATGATCAAGGAGCCTGGAGTCTCATCTCCTGTTCAAAAGGGAAAAAAACAACAACAAAAAAGATGATTGACCAAAGAAATAATGTAATGTCAAGTTTATTTGACATTGAACTTCAAATGAGACATTAAAAAAACTTGTGGCGGTAAAGCCAAAATAACAGACAAAAACTCAACAACTAATTAAGTTTTAAACTCTAACCTGCACAACAAATAAATAACATTCACTTACCTCCCTTCTAACCACAAAACATGAGAAAACATAAAACAAATAGGCACCCTCCTCAGCACATGTGTCTCTGTATAGATCTCAATAACTCAACCATCAGCATTAAATTTTAACAATATCGCAAAGTACAACACAAGATTTTTTTTTTTCTTACAAATAAACAAACAGGCTAGGAGAGAGGAGACTCTCTGAACGATCTACCATTCCGGTTTAAATTGACTTCACAAACAAGCTGGCAAGCTTTCATGTGTCTGCACCTGATTTACCGCACCTGTGCACTGATAATGAAACCTGCCGAAGAGACAGTGGAATTAGGCGGAGAGAAGAGAACCACAACAGAGGCATTTACAACATAAAGAAAAAAACTCACTACTTCAAATAAAATATATATTTTTGTAGTATTGTTTTTAATAAATTAAGGAAATACATAACATTCCTCCCCACAAAAAGGTGAAAAGACACTTATCTTTTCTATGTATATTAGGCACTTTCAGCACAAATTGCTCTGAACAGCGCATTAGCCAGCACCATCTCTGAACCACGCTTGTGAACAATCTCAAGGTTGTATTCTTGTACGACCAGCGATCAACGCATTATTCATTGGTTTAAGTTATGCATTCGAGAAAGGAAGACGTGGATTATGATCGGTGTATACTTTTACCGGAAAAGAGTTAGCACTTAAATAAATATCGAAATGTCTCAAGGCCAACAACAAGGCTAAGTTTTCCTTCTCATCTGTACTGTATCGTCGTTGACAATCATTAAACTTTTTAAAAAAGTAACTGACTGGCAATTCTACATTTGACTCTGACACTTAATACGGCTCCTGCAGCCACTGCGCTGGCGTCAACTTCGAGCAGGAAAGCTTTGGCGAAATCCGCCACATACCCTTTTAACGGGTCTAATTTCATTACAAATTTAGCTGGATCAACCATATCAATGTAATCGTCAATTCTTGGTAAAGGAAATGAGTCAGGTTTTGTTACCGCATTGAATCTTCTGTAATCTGTATAGAAACGAAAAACCTGTCGGCTTTAGGTACTAGCAAGCACGGCAAACCCCAGGCATTTTGGCTGGGTATAGCCAGGCCATTCTACAACATATACTGTAATTCAGACTTTATTATTTCTCTCTTTATGGGGTTTACTCTATAAGGGTATGTTGTTTAACTGGACTGGCATTTTCCACATCAATGAAACAGAATATTGGTTTGAGAAGTGACATCAGAAAAGATATAAGAAACAGGCTTAATTAAAGCTCTAACATCTGCCCGTTGTAATTCTGGCATATAGCTTAGATACAAGATCAGATTCTGTCAAATTTTTGAGTTTTGCAAATGACTTGTAGGAAAGGAGACAGTTTCTACACTTACATTATCCTCAACCACAGTTAAAGGCACAGATCTCTGTTCTTTGTGTTTCTCATGATACAGTTTTAATATATTAATGTGGCTAGTGTGCAGACTTCATCATTCAACTTCCTTTCCACCACGTAAGGACCAGTAAACCGATTTTGCAAAGCCTGCCAGGAACAGGCATTAGAGCTAACACTAAATCCCCCGGCTCAAAAGAATGTTTTACCGCACGTTGATCATACTGAGCTTTCATTACTGCTTGAACCGAAGTTAAATTAGCCCTAGCTAGATTCTGCACACATTTTAGATGCTAACAAAAGGAATGTACATACTCGGAGACAGTTTTCGTTGCAGGTTTTATAACCAACTATTGTTCACTCAGAAGTTTGATGGGCTGCGGAGAGTGTGCCCAAGTACTAGCTCCGCATGACTAAACTTCAAAGAATCTTGCACTGATTTCCTAATAGCGAACATCAACAAAGGGAGACATTCTGCCCAATCTCGACCTGAGTTCAAAACAAAGGGCTTTTAGTGTAGTTTTGAGCCTCTGATGGAAGCGCTCCAGTATGTTCGAAGTTACATGCGTAATCGTAAGATCATCGAGCATCTGCTGAAACAATTTTCATGTAAAGTTAGTTCCGCAATCTGTTTGAATAATATGAGGCAACCCGAATATTAAATGAGCTCTCTCACAATGGATTTCACTTTTAGAGAGCGCACAGTCTCAGGAAAGCGCCTTCTGAACAGCTGCGAGTTCAATCATCGGAACTTCAGCACCACCATCGCTGTGCACCTTAACAGGGCTATCCACTGATAGCTCGAACTCGGTAGGATCTGTACACACAAGAAATAAATCAGACAAATCAACAGCTTTTTCATACTTGCGCTGAGAACGTGTTATGACACAAACTGGAAACACGTCAGGATATTGTGACACGAGATTCGAACACAGGATCCTTAGTCACAATTGGTGATGGAAAAACCTTACCTCCTGAAAACCTAAATCGTTACTGAGGATTACATCAACTTCATCCACAGGAAGTTTTTCGCATACTCCCACTTTCACCAGGCCAGTAATCAAATCTGAGTCTAAATACACAGAATGAATTGGAAGTTTAACACATCCTAATTCAATACCACGGACAAGAACATCCATTCCGCTATATGCCTCAGTCGAGAGGGGCAGAATTACATGTTGTTGTTGTAGTTATTATTATTTGATTACTGTTGCTCAAAGTAAGGAAACATGTTTTTAATTGGTGTTGATTTTATCCAAGTGTACACTATTGTCTGGACACAATAAATTTTGTATTTTTGTTAATTGTCTCCCACATTTCTGCCTGCATGCATTTAAAAAGGGAACCTGTGTCCTAGTTTGGAGGTATTCCCCATTAATTTGGGGTGGCGTAGTCTACAAGACTTTATAGAATCACATTTTGATTCTCTGTGTGCTCTCTCCATCTTTTCCGCTCGCCACAATCTGGCTTTGTCGGCTGGATCCCTTTTGCGCAGTGGGTAGTTTTTCAGTGGAGGAGGCTCAAGCTTGTATGCTTTCCCATTACTTGACTCCTGTTGACCAGGCCCTTTTCCTCTTTGACCATTTGGAGGGTGAGGCAAGGGATGAAATATGTTTTCGGCCAAGGGGTTAAGAAGGAGGATCCTGCTAAAATAATTAAGGCACTCTGTGATTTATATGGATGTACGAAGTCACATATAGCCCTACAAGAATCTTTATTCTCCAGGAGACAGCAGGATGGGGAGACCCTATTGGAGTTCTCTTTGGCCCTGATAAATCTCCTGGAAAAGGTTAAGACCCAGTCACCTTATGGCATGCTCAATTCTGAAGTATTGGTGGGGGATCAGTTTGTAGAGTATGTTAGCGACGGTGCATTGTCTAGAGATCTCATACAGTTTGTGGGTCGACAACCTACATCCACATTATTAGACGTTTGTAGCGAAACCCTTTGGTGGGAATTTGAGGGTGGGCCTAGTGAGATGTGTGGTCATAGTCAGTCTGTTTTTCAGGGATCTGGAGCTCACGGATGAAGGGGCCCTTCAGTACTGACTGGTGTGGGACACTTCTTTGAGTGATGTGATGCTGAGTGGGTGAAATACACGGTGGTGTGTCTATAGAGTGCTGTGTTTATTCTTTTGTGTTCACTCCTCCTGGTAAGAGCCCAGGTCCTGGGTTAAGTGTGTTGTTGTTGTTGTTATTATTTGATTACTGTTGCCCATAGTAAGGAAATGTGATTTTAATTGGTGCTGATTTTATCCAAGTGCACACTATTGTCTAGACTAAATTTTTTATTTTTCTAAATTGTCTTCCAAGTTTCTGCCAGCACGCATTTATAAAGGGAACGAACCTGTGTCCTCATTTAGAGGTATTCCCCAATATTTGGGGTGGCGTAGTCTCTACAAGTCTTTATAGAATCAAGTTTTAATGGTCTTTCTATTAGCACTATGTTAAATAGTACAAAAGTTTTTCAGTTCCTTATAAAACAAAGTAAAACAAGTTTTTTTTTTTGGTGGAAAATTTACACTTATGAACATGAAACCTAATCTACAAAATAAATAGATTATTAACAAAAACTTCATTAATCAGGTTATCATAATTAAATTTTTCAAAAGTTAGATTTCAAAATGCAAATTGAAATTAAAGAGTACTTTTAAAAAAAAAGACAAAAGCATCATACCAAAGCTATTAACATAACCACAGTGGCAAAAGATGTGGGGTACAGTTTCTAAATGCAAAGAACAAAAAGATCAATTTATATCAATATCCTTTTTTAAATTTACTGTGAAAAATTTTAACCGGATAGAATTTATGAAATAGTTGAAAAGATATTTCTTTTATTTGTAACAAAACATTTTTTAAGGTAATGGCCGAATACTTTCCTGTTTAGGAATCCTGACAAAAGGTAATAGAGCTAGGCTTGGAAACAGCTTGGTTTAAAAAAGAGCAAATAGATTTGTTATTTTTAGCCTGTGAAAAACAAATTTTACCGCACATTGTATCAGCTAGACTGATTATGGGCATATGAATCCAAGTTATGAATCTTTAAATAAGAAAACAATACCAGAATTAATTGATGAGAAAACAAGAGAAAATTCCTCGAGAGTCACAGGAAAGTTGAAATGTACAAGAAACTCATCATATGTCTTGAGTGTTAAATAGATGACAAACTAAAACAATACCCTTTTCAAACCACCTACCCAAAAAAATACTCTTGGCTTTATACAAAATACATTGATTGTTCCAAATAAAATAACTGTAAAATAAAATATTTAGATCAGTTTCCACGCCAACAAGGTCTGAGCATGAAAAAGCAGAAAGCTTTACTGGAAATTTTTTACTGGAAATCTTATAATCACATAATAATAAAAAAGAAAGACCTCCAAGTTAGTTAAAAAAAATAACTATTGGGTATAAAATTGGGTATAAAATTCCAGAGAGTAGGTTTAGTCAAACAAAAATGTAACCAATTAATTTTCAAAGTTTTATTTAGAGACGAGAAATCCAAAAAGTCCCCTGTGTTTAAGGGAATTTAAAACAACAGATCTACGAATGCAGTAAATTGATGCACACAATTCTTCCTCAAGAAATAAATTGTATCAATGGACTGTTTTATTATCTCGGTATATGGCTGAATCAAAATAGATTAATTTAGAAATTCCTTCTGCTTTTGAAAGAACTTTGCCCTTAAGGGACAAATCCCTTAATAATCAAAATTTTTATTTACTTTCTCTATTTTGCAATCTTTTTAAAATCTCCCCAATCTTAAGGTGCATCCCAAATCACATACTTATGCACTATTCTACGCCATTTTGTAGTATAAAAAGTGTAAGTAATGCATTTACACTGAAACTCAAAAAATAATAAATGCACTTTATTTAACCGGATGATGCACTCATTCAACCATTAAAATGAAGTGTGGAATGATGGAAACTTTACGCACTCAATGACCGCAGCTTTGCTCACATAGCGGAAGGGGCGGAGCTTTCGGGTGCTCATGTTGGATATCTTTATTTATTTTGTTTTGTGAAAGCAGTATTCTCCTACGAGATTGATTATAGCGGCTTTTCACTAATGCAACCATCAAACATCATCAGGTAAACGGTTTGAATTTCCACTTAGTGAAAAAACATTAGTGTTCCATTTGAGATGACACTACATACATATAGCTATGCTGTTGAATGTGTAAGTGCATAAGCGCATAGTGTGTAGTGTGCCATTTAGGACGCAGCAACACACTCAACGACCGCAGCTTTGCTCATGTAGTGGAAGGGGCAGAGATATCGGGGGCACATGTTGGACAGCTTTATTTATTTCGGATTGTAAAAGCAAAATTCTCCTACGAGAGTGATTATACCGCCTCCAGATGGTGAATGAGGTTATACTCATGGCAGGTATTATTTGGTACTTTGGTCATTTATTTCACTAATTTGGCAACTGTCAAACATCATCTGGGAAACGGTTAATTTCCGCTTAGTAAAAAAAAATTAATGTTCTATTTGGGACAACACTACATACATATACTATGCTATCGAGTGTGTAAGTGCATAAGTACATTGTGCATAAGTGTATAGTGTGCCATTTGGGACACAGCTACACACTCAATGACCACAGCTTTGCTCATGTAGAGGAAAGGAGCAGAGATATCAGGGGCACATGTTGGACAGCTTTATTTATTTCGGATTGTGAAAGCAAAATTCTCCTACGAGAGTGATTATACTGCCTCCAGATGGTGAATGAGGTTATACTCATGGCAGGTATTATTTGGTACTTTGGTCATTTATTTCACTAATTTGGCGACTGTCAAACATCATCTGGGAAACGGTTAATTTCCGCTTAGTAAAAAAACATTAATGTTCTATTTGGGACAACACTACATACATATACAATGCTATCGAGTGTGTAAGTGCATAAGTACATTGTGCATAAGTGTATAGTGTATAGTGTGCCATTTGGGACACAGCTACACTCAATGACCACAGCTTTGCTCATGTAGAGGAAAGGGGCAGAGATATCGGGGGCACATGTTGGACAGCTTTATTTATTTCGGATTGTAAAAGCAAAAATCTCCTACGAGAGTGATTATACCGCCTTCAGATGGTGAATGAGGTTATACTCATGGCAGGTATTATTTTGTACTTTGGTCATTTATTTCTCTAATTTGGCAACTGTCAAACGTCATCTGGGAAATGGTAAATTTCCGCTTAGTAAAAAAACATTAATGTTCCATTTGGGACAACACTACATACATATACTATGCTATCGAGTGTGTAAGTGCATAAGTACATTGTTCATAAGTGTATAGTGTGCCATTTGGGACACAACTACACACTCAATGACCGCAGCTTTGCTCATGTAGTGGAAAGGGCAGAGCTATGGGGCGCACATGTTGGACAACTTTATTTATTTTGGATTGTGAAAGCAAAATTCTCCTACAAGTGATTATACCGCTTCCAGATGGTGAATGCGGTTATACTCATAGCAAGTATTATTTGGTACTTTGGTCATTTATTTCACTAATTTGGCGACTGTCAAACGTCATCTGTGAAACGGTTTGAATTTCCGCTTAGTAAAAAACATTAATGTTCCATTTGGGACAACACTACATACATATACTATGCTGTTAAGTGTGTAAGTGCATAGTGCAGAAGTGTATTGTGTATAGTGTGCCATTTGGGACGCAGCTAAAATCTTCTTTCT